>NW_024419575.1:0-6124 GCF_014898765.1 Herpailurus yagouaroundi
CACACTCACAGACCACAGAGAGACGCAGGGAGACGTGCTGGGAGCCCCGAGCGTGCTGAGCTCGGCAGGTGAATTCGCCTTCGTGGCCCGACTCCACTCGGGGCAGCTCCAGGACCCCAGGCTTCCAAGGCTGGGACGGGCTTAGAGTCCGGCTCCCCTGGGCCCAGCTCAGTGTGGCTGGAGGGTTGCTGTCGGCGACACAGACCAGGAACACAGATTCCCCTTCCAGGACTGGAAGAGATGAGCCATTCCCCGGGTATTTCAGTTCTGGAGGAAGAGAGAGAAAGAGCGAGGGTGAGCACCCCCAGCCCAGGGCCGAGGCCTATTTCTCTCTCCTCTCCATTTTCCATAAGTTGGGAAGGGATCTCCACGGGTAGGTTTTGTGTGTGTGTGTGTGTGTGTGTGTGTGTGTGTGTGTGTGTGTGTTATGTTTATTTAGTTTTGAGAGAGAGAGAGAGAGAGCGCGCGCAACTAGGGGAGGGCAGAGAGAGAGGGAGACACAGAATCCAAAGCAGCCTCTGAGCTGTCAGCACAGAGCCCGACGCGGGGCTCGAACTCACGAACCGCGTGCTCATGACCTGAGCCACTCAGGCGCGCCAACCACAAATAGTTTTTAAATTTTTTTTTCAACGTTTATTTATTTTTGGGACAGAGAGAGACAGAGCATGAACGGGGGAGGGGCAGAGAGAGAGGGAGACACAGAATCGGAAACAGGCTCCAGGCTCTGAGCCATCAGCCCAGAGCCTGACGCGGGGCTCGAACTCACGGACCGCGAGATCGTGACCCGGCTGAAGTCGGACGCTTAACCGACTGCGCCACCCAGGCGCCCCTCACAAGTAGTTTTTAAGCAGCTTTATTGTGATATAATTCACATACCATGCAATTCCATGTATATACCACTTAAAAAGGAGTCCTGCGGTGACCATTACCACAATCAGTTTCAGAACTTTTTCATCACCCACCCAAAAAAGCACCCCTCAGCTGCCTCCTCTGTTGCTCCCGTCCCCCAGCCCCTGGCAACCCCTAACCTTTCTGTCTCCACAGATCTGTCTATTCTGGACATTGTATCCAAATAGAATCATATGCCGCTGTGGGCTTTTGTGTGCCTTGCGGTATGATGTTTCCAAGGTTCACCGCCTTGTAGCACCTGTCAGCGCTACACTCCCTTTCTTTCTTTTTTTAAAATGTATTTATTTTGAGAGAGAATGAGCACGCGCAATCCAGCAAGCGCATGTGAGAGCAGGCAAGAAGCGGAGAGAGAAGGAGAGAGAGAATCCCAATCCCCGTGCTGTCGGCACAGAACCCGTTGCAGGGCTCGGTCCCACGAACTGTGAGGTCACGAGCTGAACAGAAATCTACAGTTGGATGCTTAACTGACTGAGCCACCCAGGCACCCCAGTGCTGGACTCATTTCTATGGCAGAATCATGTTCATTGCATGGATGGGCCACGTTGTGTCTATCTGTCCATCCACTGATGGACACTGGCTTCTCCAAGGCACACGCCCTTCGCTACACTTCTCTCTCTTTCCCCAGCTGCTGAACACCCCTGGCTCAAGTGCCCAAACTTCGAATACCAAACCCTTCAAGGCTCTTCAGGACTTGACCCCTGCCTCTTCACCTCCTTTCCCCCAGTTGTCTCAGGATGAGTGGGGTGTCCACATTTTGCATTCTAAAAGTCACAAAGGAGGAAGGGGTGTTCTGAGAGAAGTCTCCCTTCCATGCTAACTAACCTGCAGGCAACAAATTCCTCTTGTCAAAGGCAACATTTATTGCCAGTTTCTTGTGTGGCCTTCCAGAGCTATTCCGTAATAGCCTTATCTAGTAACATTGAAATACACGTCCCTAAAATCCCAGTTTTGTTCCTGGGCATGAAATTTACAGTCCCATCCCCCCGGGGTACCCTGGCACCCTCCAGGAGCTGGTTAGAAAGGCAGAACCATGGGGCGCCTGGATGGCTCTGTCACTTACGCCTCCAACTTTGGCTCAAGTTATGATCTCATGGTCATGAGTTCAGGCCCCCTATCAGGCTCCCTGCTGTCAGCACAGAACCAGCTTCAGATCCTCTTTCCCCCTCTCTCTATGCTCCTCCCCTGCTCACGCTCATGCGCACCTCAATGCTCTCTGTCTAAAAAATAAACATAGGGGCGCCTGGGTGGCTCAGTTGGTTGAGCGTCTGACTTCAGCTCAGGTCACGATCTCGCGGTCCGCGAGTTCGAGCCCTGCATCGGGCTCTGGGCTGATGGCTCAGAGCCTGGAGCCTGCTTCCGATTCTGTGTCTCCCTCTCTCTCTGCCCCTCCCCCGTTCGTGCTGTGTCTCTCTCTGTCTCAAAAATAAATAAACGTTAAAAAAATTAAAAAAAAAAACATAAAAAACAAAAAAAAGAATGCAGAACCAGAGGCCACACACGCGTCCTGAGTCACAGCTGCATCGTCGCAAGATCCCTGAAAAATCTACGTGCCTTAAAGAAAGACTCTTCTGTTGACAAGGGGAATGTTCCAAGTGGCAATATCATGAAAACTGAAAACTGTGGACAACTCAAGTGCCTGTTGAAAATGGAACGTGAGGGGCGCCTGGGGGGCTCAGTCGGTTGAACGTCCGACTTCAGCTCAGGTCATGATCTCGTGGTTCGTGGGTTTAAGCCCTGAGTCCAGCTCCGCATACTGATGGTGTGGAGCCTGCTTGGGATCCTCTCTCTCTCTCTGCCCTCCCCCTCAAAAATAAATAAATACACTTTAAAATAGGGGCAGAGAGAGAGAGAGAGAGAGAGAGAGGAGAGAGAACTCCAAGCAGGCTCCACAGTGTCCGCGCAGAACCTGATGTAGGACTCAGACTCACACACCGTGAGGTCATGAGCTGAGCCAAGATCAAGAGTCGGACACTTAACCGACTGAGCCACCCAGATGCCCCTAAAAAAATCTATCTATACATATAGATGATATAGAGATAGAGACAGAGATAGAGATAGATGGATATATAAAAGAAAACATCATGCTAAGTGGAAGAAGCCAGACCAAAAGACCACATGCTGTAAGATTCCATTTATATAAAATATCCGGAAAAGGCAAGTTCACGGCCAAAGAAAGTTGATTAGTAGCCAGGGGCTGCAGGGAGCGGGAAATAGGGAATTATTGCTAATGGGTACAGGGCTTTTTTTGGGGGGGGGGGGGTGACGAGAATGCCTTGCAACTACATACAGCGGTGGTTTCACAACATCACAAATGTCCTAAATGTCACCGAACTTGCTCACTTTGAAAGGGCTGATTTCATGGGATGGGAGCTGAATTTCAACTTAAAAAGATAACTCAGACGTCAGAGAGGAACACGTATGTTTCAGTCCTGTGTCACATAAGCTTTCAAAAACACTGGCAAGCAAACATCACGTAGAGATTCCAACATATTTGGCAAAATGGAAAGAAAAAAGGAAGATACGTGGATGTGTTCATTTAAAAAATAAAGTAAAATTAAGTAGAAACAATGATAACACAGCGTCCCGTGTGATGGCTTTCTCTGAGGCCAGATGAAAGGGGCTGAAATTAGGAAGGAGCATTCAGGGTGTTCCAAAAGTGGGGTTGCTGTTCCTTTTTTTTTTTTTTTTTTAAGTACCTCTATGCCCAATGTGCAGCTTGAACTCACGACCCGGAGATCAAGAGTTGCACATTCCACCGACTGGGCCAGCCAGGCGCCCCTGTTCTAGTTCTTTTTTTTTTTTTTCTACATTTTTATTTATTTTTGGGACAGAGAGAGACAGAGCATGAACGGGGGAGGGGCAGAGAGAGAGGGAGACACAGAATCGGAAACAGGCTCCAGGCTCTGAGCCATCAGCCCAGAACCTGACGCGGGGCTCGAACTCCCGGACCGCGAGATCGTGACCTGGCTGAAGTCGGACGCTTAACCGACTGCGCCACCCAGGCGCCCCATCTAGTTCTTAACCTCAACCTCGTCACTGACCACCAAGGTGTTCATTTTGTGGTGATTCTCCGTAACGTGCACGTATTTGACAAGTTGTCTTTGCGGCTACTGAATAGTAAGCAAAAACAATCCGTCACACAGCGAAAGGGAAGCCTCCGGACTCTGCTCTCGCTGTGCATCACCCTGGCCCTCCCGGGTTGGCTTCGAGGCCCTTGGACCCACCTGTGCAATTTCCTCGGGAGATGCCGATGGTCAAGTTCTGTGGAGCATCTAGGACAGAGAGACACAGAGAGGAATAGAGTCAAAGCTGGCCCTTCCCCCGCCGCCCGCCCCCAGGAGAGGCAGAAATGGAAATAGAAACAGACAAGTCCCGTGTCCCCCCTGCAGCCCCTCGGAGCCCCCCTGCCCCGCCCCGCAGGCATCTGCAGACAACTGAGTCCTACCCCTGCCCCCCTCCCCCCTCCCCCACTCTCACAGGAGACGTTGAGCGTAATGGTGCTTTGGGTGCTCACACCAGCCCTGGGGAAGGTCACATGACAGGTGAGGTTGGTGCCGTGGTCCTGCGGACGGGGGGTGAGCAGGATCTCCGAGGAGTTATAGGCCTCCAGGTCCGGTCCCGGAGGTCTGAGCGCAGCTCCCATCCAGGAGAGGGTGAGGGGCGTCACCCCATCACAGGCCCCGGGCACAGAGCATGTGAGGTGGCTGGGAGAGCCAGACTCCAGGGGCTCCTCGATACGGATATCTGGGGTCTGTGTCAGCGCTGGAGAGGAGACATGAGACCAGAGGGGACCCCTCTGTGTGTGCCTCTGAAAGAGGCACCCCAACCCTAAATTGACCACGCTCCACTGTTCCCCCCTTAAAGGTGAGCACCGGGGGCGCCTGGGGAGGGGTTAAGCATCTGACTTCAGCTCAGGTCATGATCTCACGGTTCGGTTTGTGGGTTCGAGCCCCACATTGGGCAGGGCTCCACGCTGATAGTGCGGAGCCTGCTAGGGATTCTCTCTCTCTCTCTCAAAAATAAATAAATAAACTTTAAAAAAAAAAAAAAAAAAAAGGTGAGCAGCAGGAGGTCCATGTCTGCCCTCGAAGACGTGCTCTCCCATCCCTGTCATGGACTCTCGGGGCCCCTCCATACCTCTTACAGTCACAGTGAGCAGGTCACTTTGGTAACTGTGTCTCATGGAACCTGTGTCCAGTTGAAAATAATACTTTCCACTGTCTCCCTTCTGGGCGTCTGTGATGTTCAGGGAGCAGTCCCTGTCCCCAGGGTCTCTGGCGAGGTGAAATGAAAATCTGTTCTTCCTCTTTGCGCCCTTGGCAGGGTTGTTTGTGGCCATGAGAACATCCCCTCTGGAGTTGTAGGTTTTCCGGAACCAGGAGCCGTAAACAGGTGCAGAGGGGCTCCTGCGAACCCCCGGGTAGGAGACGGTGCAGGGAACGCGGACACACAGGCCCTCCTGCACCGTCACGGACTTCTGCACCTGCAGCTTGTATCCGGGATTCTCCTGCAGGGACCCTGGGGGCACACTGAGGCTCAGCGACAGTGACACGCGAAGCCCCTGCCCACCCCCACCCCCCACCCCGGCCCTCAACCCACTCACCTGCCCACAGCAGCGGCAGCAGCAAAGGCAGCAGCATCTCTGGGGTCCCCGGGGACTGGGCCCGCCACCGAACGGTCTGGCTTCTAGGCGTGCCTGTCTGTCCTGGAAGGAAGCTCCAACAGGAAGCTTCTTGTGGGGGAAGAAGTGGACAGTGACCATCCACAGAAGAGGAACCGCAGGAAGGGAACCACATATCCTGGAGAATCCCTTCTTCCAACTTCTCCTTTCACAGAAGGCAGCAACAGGGCAGACAGGGTTCAAGGCTGGGCCTCAACAGGGAAGGAGCCCTGTTCCAGCCTCGGGGGTGGGGGGTGGGGAGGACAGTCCTGGCACTGGGGGCTCTCGGGGGAGTCAGTGAGTAAGGGCTCCAGGTGAGGTACTAGAGGCAGAATTCTTTCTTTCTTTCTTTCTTTCTTTCTTTCTTTCTTTCTTTCTTTCTTTCTTCTTTCTTTCTTTCTTTCTTTCTTTCTTTCTTTCTTTCTCCCTTTCTTTCCTCTTTCTTTCTTTCTTTCTTTCTTTCCTCTTTCTTTTTCTTTTTCTTTCTTTCTTTCTTTCCTTCTGTCTGTCTTTCTTTCACCAGGCAAACATCTGCTACATACAGAGACAAAGAAG
>NW_024419576.1:0-3679 GCF_014898765.1 Herpailurus yagouaroundi
CTTTGCTCTGTCTCTGTGAGCCCCTCACCCCTACCTGATGCTGCCAAAGATTTCTTTTCATGGATTTCAGAGTCATTAACCTAAAGTGTTAATATTAGCTTTGTGCACACCCCGAACTCTCAGCTGTCTGAATATCAATAACATGTTTCACCTCGCATTCCATGGAAATGGAGTGGCTGCAGGTATTCTGTGACAACCTGTGCCTCTTGGATATGTCCTATAACTTTCTTCCCTTGAGAATTAGACCTTGGGCCATCAGGCCCCACTGCATGCTTGCACCCCCACTGCTGCTGTCTGGATACATTAGGATCCCCACTCACCTCTGTATTCCTTTCTGACAAGTTTGTAATTTCCAGGCCCACAATCTACCTACCAGCAGGCCACTGACCAACCCCCCCCCCATCATCTTGTGTCATGTTGACAGTTTAAATCAGGCTATCCCACTCCCCTCCCTAAAAAGGGAGACCTGGGGTACCTGGGTGGCTCAGTTGGTGGGCATCCTACTTCAGCTCAGGTCATTATTTTGCGGTTTGTGAATTTGAGCCCTGCAACGGGCTCTGTGCTTTCAGCTCAGAGCCTGGAGCCTGCTTCAGATTCTGTGTCCCTCTCTCTCTCTGCTCCTCCCAATTCACACTCTTTCTCTCAAAAATAAATAAACATTAAAAAAATTTAAAAGGGGAGACCCTACTTCATTCCACACGATTGCCCTCAGCTACAGGAATGGTTTCTGGGACATCTGGTGGTCAACCCTGAGTTCTATTTTTTTTTTAATTTTCTTTTACATTTATTTCTTATTGAAAGACAACGAGACACAGGGTGTGAGCAGGCGAGGGGTAGAGAGAGGGGGAGACATAGAATCTGAAGTAGGCTCCAGTCTCTGAGCTGTCAGTCCAGAGCCCGATGTGGGGCTTGAACTCACAAACTGCAAGATCATGACCTGAGCTGAGGTCCATAGCTTAACCAACTGAGCCACCCAGGTGCCCCACCCTGACTTCTATTTGTGATGGCTTCTGTATGTGGGGAAACATAGGAACCACTGAGGCCAGTGTCCCTACTAGAAGTACTCCAGGCGTCCTCTCTGCCTGCTGTAAAATCAGTCTAAGCCACCGGGCTCCCAGGTTTTCCCAAATTTGCACATCTGCAAAGGGAAAGACCACCACTGTTCACAGGCATTCCAGACATACGCTGGAGTCTTCAGGGCTGTTGGCACCCTCTGGAAATCCCACAGGTCCTAACTGCCATGAGTACCAGAGGACAGAGGACATTTTTCCAGCCCGCCTATAATTGATGCCCTATGATACGCAACTGATCTTTCTGCTAAAATTGCTAACAGTCACTCTCCAGCCCAAACCGTGAGGAGACTGCCACTGTCTCTCCAGCAACTGGCGGAGCTCACAAGGCTGTCAAGTACACAGCCAAGATCAGAGGCCCCTGTCCTTTCCTTCACTTTAGAAGCCTGCCTTTTCCCCTCACTTGGACTATTGTTTATCATGTAAATTCCTCACAATGGGAAAAGACAGGTGGACAGATAATGATCAGATGGGTTGTACATTGGGGTTGAGTGGGCCTGCTGAAGCCACTTTCTTCTCTCCTTTGGTCTTGCACCAACCACATTAGGTGGGATAATTAAGAAACTGAGAGACAGTGGGTTCTTCCCAGGCATCCACTAAACCTCTGACTAAATTATTTCCCAGGGCACTACTTGTAAATCTCTCCCAAGTTTTGTATAATATCAGCAGGCCCCAGGGAGTCCCTCTAGCCCCTCTCTGCCCACTGGGGCTCTCCAGATGGATTTGACAAATTGGCTTCCTGTTTGGTTAATGGCCGCATGTTTGGTGGATGGACTGATGCTGTCTGACTGGACCTGCCAATGCCACGACTGCGGTAAAAAATGTAATGCCTGAAATGGTTCCTGGATTTGCCATTCCATCATGGATTTAGCCAGACCAAGGAACTCACTTCAGCACATAGACTAACTATGTACTTGCAAAGACTTGGGGGTGATAATTAGAATTTCATACCCCACATCATCCTTAATCATCACAGAAGCGGACTATGAGGATATGTGGATTAGGGGAACAGATACGGAACATCAAAAACTAGACACAAAATTCCTTCAGGAAAAATCCACCTGGAAACTGGCCTGGAACATCCAGAATCGTTGTCCTTGGCCCTTAATGAGATTTGGAATGCTCCAAATATCAGGCAGGGACTGACCCCCTTTGCAATAGTATTTTCAAAAGCAATCATTAACCCTTTCTTTACTGATTGAGTGAACTTCATGATAACTTATATGACCAAGTTGATGCCATGCATAGCCATGTCCAAGAACTAACAGGTGCACTTGGGTCATATCATCCACAGACAATAAGAAAATGGACTCTGCCACTGCCTAGCCTTGCCACTCTTTCTACAGAATATGGGACGCTCATCAGGTCTTCAGAGAGCACCCAGTGCCACCTCGCTGAGAAGGACCTCATGACGAACTGCTAACCGACTACACTGCCATCAGCATTAGGGAAAGATTCTTCTGGATTCATGAAAGCTGCACAAAATAGTTCCAGATCGCCATTGTCAAGACTGTGGATGACCATCCCCACGATGACCATTGGTAAGGATTCCCAGAGACAATTCCCAGGCTCGGAAGCACATCGCATCACATAGTAGGTCATGGATCAAAACACTGCATTTCTGCCTAGTTTCATTTTCCGGCTCTCTCCTGTCAGAAAAAAAAAAAAAAACTTTTTAAAATAGAGCCTACCCTTTCCCCCACTATTAAAAGACTGACTACATTTCCTGCTTCCTTCTGAGCCTCTATGACTGTCTGTCTTCAGACTGCATCTGCCCCATTCACGTGTGTAGTTATCTCAGCAGGTCAGACACAGACCCCTACACAGGTTTTCCAAGTCCTGTCTACATTAAATAATCAGTCTGATTGTCAGTTTTTTTGACATCAGGATAGCAAGTAAACCCCAAAAGTAGTGTTATTTCCTGCCAATGCAAGTAGGTGAACGCACCATGTGGATGGACAAATGGAAGGGTGTGGTATCCACAACCAGCACGACAATGTCAGTCTGCCTTTCCTTCCACTGCATTGATTGGGACCACAACTTTGATGGAAGCTTCAGGATGGTCCTTTGCTCAGGTGAAGTATTGGGAGAGAATATTTCCCTTTGTATGAAGACACTCATGGTGCTGGGTTCTCTCTCTTGGTGACATAGCAAGGCAACCTGGTGCCAGATGGTCACTAGGTGCTCCAGCATAACCCCCATGGCACAAACACTTTCCATATCCCAAAATGTTTCATTGGCACTCAGACTACCTGTGCATCAACTGGCATAGCTCAGCCACTTCCAGGTAAGGCTGCCTAACAGCACAAGTCATATGAGAGTAGACCGAAAATCTGGAGTAGCTCAGTCAGGTGACAAAACCCACCTTATAGCTGCTGAAGGGCTGCAGGCCTCCCATGTCTCACAAACTTTCAAGAATGCATGATAATTGACCAGTGACAGTGACCCTCAATTGCCCAGACCAGTGGGAACTCATGACAGGCTCTACATGAGCTGGTCAGGCTAACATATTGGCACGTTTGGACTGTTAGGAATTCCCAAGGCAGCAGGGTAGAGATGTATAGGTTGAGAGCAGACTGTGGCTGGGACTCCTTGGTCATCGATGCTGA
>NW_024419577.1:0-6479 GCF_014898765.1 Herpailurus yagouaroundi
GAGCCTGCTGTACACGGCCCGGCTCCGCCCCGGCCGCGGGGTCACGCTGCTGGCTTCGCCTCATCTGTGGTTCACGGTGACAATCGCTTTTCCCTACGAGGTGATGACGTTCACGCGGGGCTGGCGCGAGTCCCAAGCACCCCCTCGGCACCCCGCGTGTTTCCGGGAACGCGGACCCGCCCGTAGGGGCTGACACTCTGCCTCCGAGCGCCGGGCGCTGCTGGGCCTCCGCACTCCCCTTCGGGGGCTTCATGCGGCCTGGAGCTCCCGGGTGACATACGCGAGACAGAGAGGTGGTCTCCACCCGTCCTAAAGCACACAACACTCCTTCCAGAACAAAGCGTAAGCCCCGCCCCTCATTACGAACACCTCTTGTAACAGCACTTCTGGTGGGGCGGTTGAAATGAAGGCTTTCGTCGTTCATTTAAAATGAATACAGATAACCCTATGCTTTTCTTCCCGCACCCCAATATTCCATCGCGTCCAGTCCTGGCGCCCCACCCTCCGTCGGCACGGCTCTCACGCAAGCTGGCCTGTCACCTGCCTGTGTTCTGACGTCTCAGGACTTTCCTCCGTTTCTCTTGAACGAACGTGATTACATTAGTTACCCTCTGTTGAGAAAACCCAGACAGACCCCAACTGCTGAAAGGATTGACCGACTTTCCCGTGAACCCGGGATGCACGGAGATACTCACTCACGGCAACGGAAGTACAAAAGTGAAAATCCCTAGGACAGTTGGATGGATTTGTGCAACCGAAACTATTCTCTATCTCGCAGACGTGACACTTCAGGGTTGCAGCTGAAAGGGGAAGAAAACCAGAGTGAAACACCACCGCTCTCCAGGCCTATCGGATGAGCACCGCCCCTTCCCCCATCTCTCCCTCCTCCAGGGAGCACAAAACCACGGGTCCGAGTCCTTGTATTCTCCCCTGGGCCGCCCTCACCCTACCTCTCACACACACACACTCACCCACACACACAGGCACGCACGCGCGCACACACGGCACCTCAAGTTCCATGGCTCAAGAGATTTGCAATCTGCCTTCCGGGGGCCCTTCCCACTCACCTTCCCCACTCCTCCCTCCCCCGCCCCAGGCCCTGCATCCCCTCCCCTGGGTGTGGCCCGCTGCCTGGTCTGCATTAGGGCAGGACTCGCTCCCCGCTCCCTGGGGACAAGCCGGTCACCCTTCTGCGGCTGGTCCAGTTCTCTGACACAGCCCTGGATGGTCCTGTGAGGGCCGGGCCACGCGTGGCGCCCAGCCTGATGTCTCCCAGGAAGGCAGGGACGCTGAGGGGACAACACGGTGCTGGGGAATAAGCCAGGATTCCGGCCACTCCTGCCGGCCCTCGACAGGGGGCCCCAAATCAAGAGGCTCCCCCGTCGGGTGTCCAAACACAGAGGCTGCCCTCCTGACGCTCTCTCGCTCCCTGACCCCCGTGCCTGCCACCGCCCTGGGGCCCCCGCCGGGTCCAGACATGGGTGACCACCCCGTGTCTGCAGAGGCATCCTGGCCCACTTCCTTCTCCCAGCCCAGGGGGTTGAGGGGCCCAGACTTACCTTGTTTTCCAGACACGGTGACGTTTGTCTCCACCCGCGGCAGGCCCGTGACCAGGAGCAGAGCAAAGAGAATCATCGGTTCCGTGGTGCCTGGCCCTGGACACGGGGAGTGAGGCCACGCGGTCAGCTCTGTGGCTCCGGGGTCAGACCCGGCCGCCTGGGAGGCCACCCCGTGGGCCCAGGGAAGGCAGGGCGCTCCCTTGAAGAGTGTGGACGGCTACTGGCCATTCCCTAGTCCTGTGACCCAGGTTAGGCCCAAACATACACGCCCACCAGATCCCAGTTCTGGCACCGTCACCCTTTGCTCCCACCCCAGCCCTCCAGGACGGTCTCCTGAACCCACCCTGCGCGGGCCCCACCCCACCCTTGACAGCAAAACATGCCAGGGGTGGCCCTCTAGGCCTTCCCAGCAGATGAGAAGTAACTGCAGCCATGGACGCTCACTGAAGGGACTGGTGGGTTTGGCTTAAACGCCCTCAGAAAGGCTCTCCGCACGACGATTATTAGGTATGTCGATCATCATACAGGCAGCTGGTCGTTTCTTTATGTGATGTGTACGCGCTTCTTTTTAAGGTTTCTCTCGGTAGCCCCATTTTGTATGTTTGTTTGAGTTTTACCTTTATACTTACATCTCTCTCTTTTCTTTAACGTTTATTTATCTTTGATGGAGAGAGAGCGAGACGGGGCACGAGTGGGGAAGAGCAGAGAGAGAGGGAGACGCAGATTCCGAAGCAGGCTCCAGGCTCTGGGCTGTCAGCACAGAGTCTGACGTGGGGCCCGAACTCACAGACCTGAGATCGTGACCCGAGCCGAAGTCGGATGCTTAACCCACTGAGCCACCCTGGCGCCCCTATACTTACATCTCTTGAAACAACTTTCTTTCTCCAAGTTTTGTCGTGTAATGTTTGCTCCCCACGTTGTCACTTTTCAACGGCACCCTATCCTTCCCACCCATCACCCTGCTTCGCAACGGACCGCTTCCGACGCAGTGAGCCCGCGCTCCTGTCCTCTCCCTTCGTGGCCCGGTTTTAGTTGCATCATTTCTGCCTCATCAGATCAGACAGAGGAGAGCAGAAGTATTCGGTCCTATAGATAAAGAACCATCATTCCCCAAAGCAAACACTGGCCACACCGAAAATCGACAACACGTCTTGCGCCCGTCATGGGAATGCTAGGAAGCAAAACCACGTCTTTTAAAAAAAAATTTTTTTTTAACGTTTATTTATTTTTGAGACAGAGAGAGACAGAGCATGAACGGAGGAGGGTCAGAGAGAGGGAGACACAGAATCCAAAACAGGCTCCAGGCTCTGAGGTGTCAGCACAGAGCCCGACGCGGGGCTCGAACTCAAAAACCACGTCTTTTTTGATGAAAATGAGGAATGTGTCGGGTGGGTCACCACTGCCCTCGACACAGCCGCAGAAAGACTCCGCGAACTTGAAGACGGGTCGGTAGAACTCTCCTTGCCTGAAACGCCAAGACAAACACAACAAGAAAACAGAACAGAATGTCCAAGAACCGTGGGACGAGCTTCTTTTCGGTAACACCCAGCTCCCCGAAAGACCAAAAGGAGGAGGAGGGATGGCACGGAAGCATCCCTGAAACCATACCGGCTAAGGGCTTTCCAGCGGTCCCGACAGACATCGCTGTGGAGACTCAGGAAGCTTAGAGAAAAGGACGGGCACAACCCCCGAAACAAACAAATACACACACACAAAACCACCTCTACCGAGGCGTGTTCAAAGCACAGAAAATCAGAGAAAGCTTTCCGGAACCCGGAGGAAGAAACAACACACGTGATGTGCAAAGAAACAAGAGGAGAGCCTTCCGTGCACTTCACATGGAACCACCCAAGCAGAGGCGCGTAAAAAACATTTCAGGTGTCGGAAGACGACGTCTGCCAACCTAGAACCCGGTAGCGAGAGGAGCTCCCCTTCGAAGCACAGCAGACTGTAGTCTTTTAACGCCCATGACACCCACCACACAGTGTGTCCACTGCTCACTTCATCTCTCTTCCAGTGTTGAGTCCACAATAAAATATAGCAATACGTTTGGAGTGGAAATCCCATCACCTTTCAAACATCGCAGTAAATAAAAACTAAAACACACGCTAAAAAAAAAACAACTGCGAGGAAGCTCTCTTGACACATTTACCTGCTATTTCTGTACGTCCACACCTTTTCCGCCACATGCACTGAGCACAGAGGCTCGGTGCACATCAGCAGCGTGCAAGGCAGCTCCCGGAGGGTCAGCATCCAGCAGCCCCCTGCACAGGCCCCACCGCTCCCCTCCCCACCTGCACCTCCCCTCCAGGCTCCTCTCCCCACCCGCTCCTGCCCTACCCTCCTCTCCTGACTCCTCTACCCACCTATGCCTCCCCTGCACCTCCCCTCCTGGCTCCTCTCCCCTGTCTCTCCTCCCCTGCACAGCAGCTACCAGGCTCCCCCACAGGGCACTGCCAGCAGCAGGCAGGCGTTTCCACACACCCCTCAGCCCTCCTCTTGCAGGAAGTCATCCACCTGGAGCTCAGCGAGTTCCCCTCGTCGAACCCCCTCCACCCCCCATCCCCCACCCCCGCAGGACAATGCTTGTCCTGATGTACTGGGGGACCCCCACCTCAAAACAGCTTGGGAAAAGTGCTGGGACACTGTCCACGGAGACGTTTCCTGCTCCTACAGGTGATGGGCAAACGTGCCCCTCCGCCACCCCCCCCCCCCCCCCCGCGGCCCTGAACGCAGACCCTGGCCCTCTGCTCCAGGCTGGCCCCCCAGGCACCTGGCAGGGCCCGCTCCAGCTGCAGGGTCTGGCGGGGAGGCGGGGAGATTTCCGTCCCTGGAACTGGCGGGACCCAGCCAGAGATCTTTCCAGAGCACAGAGGCACCAGCAGGGAGGCCCAGAAGGACAGGCAGGAAACGGTGGCCTTGCAGAGTAAGAAGGCTCTTCCAACCGGGACCCCGCCCCCACCGGTCCCCGCGGAAAAGACACGCGAGGGACAGCCACGCGAGGGACGAGTGACAAAACGAAGCCCGACGGGACCGGCCCCGGCGCCGGGAAGGAAGCGCACGCTCTGCGGGCGGAGGTCAGAGAAGGTTCCAGGAGGCTGAGGGTCGCAGTCAAGGACCCGCTTTTCCTTCTCGAAACTAAACACACGACATCAAACTGGGCCCCGCACAAAGGGCCTGGAAGAAGAAAGCGCAGAAACTGCGGGGAGAACAGGTCCAGGCGGTGCAGGCGGGGCGGGGACTCCAGGGGCCGAGGGACCCCCGGGCAGCGGCAGCGGCAGTGGCAGCGCCTCCGGTTGTGCCCGTGCGACTGAGAGGCGCCGGCAGGACCCCCGCCGTTGCAAGCACCCCTCACGCCAGCCCTGGGCCACGCCCCGAACCTCCTGGACCCTATGGGCCCCCCCCCCCGCCCTTCACCCTACTGAGACTAGCCAGGCCTTCTGGAACCTTCCAGCCCCCCCCCCCCCAGGCGTCCAACCTTCTGCCAATTAACTTCCACGCTGCCCGCCTGTGAGGTGAGCCCCGAACCTTCCGGAACCTCTGGCGCCGCCGGACTGTCTGAGAGTGGGGCCTTCAAGGCTCGTGGAACCTTGTGGAACCCGAGTGTGCGCGTGCGCATGCGTGGGCGCGGGGCCTGCCGGGAGTGGCGCGCGCAGCGACGGAGACCCCCTCCCTTGCGGACGCGCCAGGGCTGTGGGAAGCGCGGCTGCGGCCCGGAGAGTCTTCGCGCTCACCCTGCTGTGCCCGCCGCTTGGAGGCCTCGCCGTCCAGGCTTCCAGAAGGTTCTCTGTGGTCGCCGTGGGGACGCGTGGGGACGGAGGGCGCAGGGAGCCGGCGGGGCGGCGTTCGAAAGGGCGGTGGGGGGCGGGGGGCACCGTGGGCGCCTGTCCCGGGCCCTCAGCGGGGGGCTGCTGGGCTGCCCGGGTCCTCGCGGGGTGGGGACACGGCGGGTGAGGCGCTCCCCCAGACAGGCGTCCCCCCTCTGTCAGGTACTCCCCCAGAGGGGTGCCCCCTCCGGGGGGTGCCCCCCCCCCCCCGCAGGCAGGTGCTCCCCAGACAGGCGTCCCCGCTCAGGCCGTTGGCTCCTCCCCCCACGGGCGGCCACTCTCCTCTTACAAGTGGCCAACCCCCTCAGACAGGAAACACTCTCCCCTCCGGCAGGTGCTCCCCCAGAAGGTGTCCCCTTCGGGCAGGTGCTCCCGCCCAGGTGTGGGGGGGTGGGGGGTGGGAAGCAGTTTTCCCTCAGGATCCCGGGCTCGCAGACTTGGGGGTGCAGATGGGTCCCCGCGGGAACGCTGGGCTGAAGCGGGCACTGCCAGGTGCCGGGGCGATCCTGGAACATGGGCCAGGGTCAGGGCTCAGGTGTGGGGACCCCCGGGCCCTCCACCGCCCGCGCTTCAGGGCCACCTGATTCCGCGGGAGGGGTGGGGGGCGGGGGTGGGGGGCAGCGGAACGTTCTGGCGCACACTGTGGCCCACTGCGCAAGACAGGCTGCAGGCCTCCAAGGGATCAGGGTGGTCGCCGCGTGCTGCCCCACATTTGTCCATCGCCTGTAGGAGCTGGAAACGCCTGCGTGGACAGTGTCCCAGCACTTTTCCCCAGCTGCTCTTGAGGTCGGGGTCAGCAAGTACATCAGGACAAGCATTGTTGGGGGGGGGCATGGGGACCTCGGCTGAGCTCCCAGTGGAGGCAGCCCCAGGTGACCTCGTGCAAGAGGAGGCCTGAGGGGTGTGTGGAAAAGCCTGCCTGCTGCCAGCAGTGCCCGGTGGGGGAGCCCGGGACCTGCTGGGCAGGGAGGTGCCCGTGGGGAGAGGAGCTGGAGGGGAGATGCAGGGGTGGTGTAGGTGGGGAGAGGAACTGTGAGGGGAGGTGTAGGGGAGGTGCAGGGGAGGTGTGGGTGGGGAGAGGAGCCAGGAGGGG
>NW_024419578.1:0-9230 GCF_014898765.1 Herpailurus yagouaroundi
ACCAACTTTCAATTCCATTTCTGTTGGTTCTTTTGTTACTCGTACTGACTGACTGCTGTACCAGTCTGTGGGCTTCTTGAGAGACCTGGTTGCATCTTTGAGACATGGTAGGTGCTAATTAGGTGGGAACAGGGATTTGTGTGGCTTTTAGTCCCCCTTAGGTAGAAGCGGACAGAAGGGAGAGTAGGAGATGTGTTCTCAGTAGGCTCTGCAGCCTGGAGTCCCGGGGTCAGATTGCAGAGCGAGGTGTCTGCTACACCTTGGCCCCTGAGGAGCTCACAAAAGCAAGAGGAGATGGAGAGTCGGGGAAGGCCTTTTGGGGACCTGGGGCTGTTGAGCAGAGGGGAGAGACACCTGCCCCCAGAGCCGAGTGTTATCAAGGAAGGGGAGTGGCTGTTCCAGGGGGGCAGAGCCGGTGGGGACACAGGAAGCATATAGTTCTTGTAAACCTAAAAGAATTTAAGAAATAGCAAAGTTGGCACACCGTGAGTCAGATCACCTGTGCCCTGGTGGACTGTCCCACAGGCCGCCTGTCCCAGACTGAAGGAGTGGGGCAAGTCGGGGGGAGTCCACATTGCAGCGTCCTAAAGCTCTGTTCCCGGACATCTGAGTCGTGTGGTATCCCCCTGGTTGGTCCAACAGAAAGACTCCAGGGGAAAATGAAAAGAGGGGATGCGCAGGGCACCTGGGTGGCTCAGTGGGTGAGGCGTCCGACTTCGGCTCGGGTCGTGATCTCGCGGTTCAGGAGTTCGAGCCCCGCCTTGGGCTCTGTGCTGCCAGCTCGGAGACTGGAGCCTGCTTCGGATTCTGTGTCTCCCTCTGCCCCTCCCTCACTCACACTCTCTATCTCAAAAATAAGTAATCATTAAAAAATAATAAGTAAATAAATAAATAAAAGGGGACGCAAGGCTCCTGGTGGCAGGCTAATGGAATTACAAAGCTAATTGACTTGGGATTCTTTAGCAGACAGACTGACCCTTTAGGGCCCCGGCAGGATGTCCCCTGTCATGAATCCATCCCTAGGATTTTCTTCTTTCTTTTCACCTGTGTTGCAGAGGGCCCGGTGACCCTCACAGATGCTTCTGTCCTTAACGAGGGGCTGCCCAGGCCCATCTTTTCAGGGTTGAGTTTAGGGCTGGCCTACTCTTGCTCGCAGCAGATTGAGTCGTTCATTCATTCCAAACGTGTGTGTGTGTGTGTGTGTGTGTGTGTGTGTGTTCGTGCGCACGCACATGTACACCCATGTGCCCACCGGGGATTGTCCTGGGCTCTGTGGGTGCGGTGGACAAGCTCTCACTGGCTTATATTCCAGAGGAAGGAGTCCGTCCGTCATGGATCGTTTTCTTGGGACGCGTGTATGAGTAACCACTTGGGTGGGAGCATCGAAAGCAGGTCTCTGAGATGGAAGGGAAGTTGCCAGGGCAGGAGATGACCAGCCATGAGGTGTGGGCAGAGGGACAGCTCCTGCAAAGCCCTCAGGGCAACAACCAGTGTGGCCCTGGCTGCGTGACAGGGGACAGCCGTTCGCTACAAGCCGTTGGCCATCCTACCGCGTCCTGATTTTAACCACCAAGGCAGTGGGAGCCGTGCGGAGAGATTCAGGGACAATGTGATGTGATTAGATTTAAGGGTTTTTTTTCCCCCCTTAAGTTTATTTTATTTTATTTATTGGGAGGGGGGCAGGCAGAGAGAGAGAATCCTAAGTGCAGAGACTGACAGGGAGCTCAAACTCATGAACCATGAGATCGTGAGCTGAACCAAAAACCAGGAGTCGGATGCCAAACTGAGCCCTCCGGGTGCCCCGAGATTTAAGTTTTGGGGAAAGAGCCGAGCCCTAGGTGTCTCTGGAAAATGGTTTGGAAACGAGCAGGACTAGAAACCAGGAGACGATTCGGAATACCTGTGAGGGCCTCGGCCCTGGTTTCCCAAGGAAAGCTTCCGGCTCCTTCTAGACTCTTGAGATGGAAATGATCCCTGGTTAATGGGATCCTTAAAACAGCTACATCCTCCATCAAGCACTTTCTGTCACCGCCGGTAGCACGTCGGGATAACCCCCTCGCCACATGACCCCAAAGCCTCTGTCATTGTCATTAGAGAGAGTCAGGCGCAAATAGAAAGAGCCAGGATCCTGCTGTAATGACTTGGTCCACCATCTTTCTAGCAGCTGAAATTGCTCTCGGGGCAGCGCAGGAATCTTAGAGGAGGGGGCTTTCCCTGATGTAATTACACGGTTAGTAAAAATGTTGGCGCCTTTTCTCCCCTTTCCCCGCCTTAGCCGCTAAAATAAAACTTTATCTTGGAGCTCGGCAACTGTTTGCAGTCTCCCTCGTGTCCCCTCCTGATACATGGGTGGCGCGGCCTGGGCGGCAGTGGGGATGGAGGGATTGAAGGTAATTTCTGCCATGGTCCTGGGGGTCCTGGGCAGAGACCCGGAATGCTGGAGCAGCTCCAGGCTGGGTCGTCTTTGGATTTTGCCCAGTGAGCGGTTGCTAAGGAGAGGGCTTTTGTTTGCATAGAGCCGGGGGAATGTTCCAGGGGAAGTGCACTTTGGCAAAGATTTGCTGACGTGGCGAAGGCGGAACTCTCCAGGCTTGTGTGTCAAGCCCCGGCGGTAACAGGTGGAGAAGTCGGCACCTGTAGGGGCACACCGAGGGCAACCGCGGGGAAATGTCACTGGGGATCGCGAGGCGCGTTGGCGGGAAGGAGCCCTGGTCCCACGACAGGGCAAGGCGGAAGGAAGGGAGGAGGTAATGGAGGACCAGGATGGGTCTGCCTCTCGGGTGGGGCCTGGGCCCGCCCCGCGTTTGCTAGGCCCACCCTCTGCCAGAGGACAAAGAAAGGAAGGCAGGGACACTTCCAAGAACCTCACTGGCCGGGGATATTCTGCGTGGGCTGGGGCTGCTATCAGGGACCTGGGGACTGAACTAATGCAGGCCTTGGGGCTGGGGAGCTGGCTTGTGACACCACTTTGGCAGCCTCCATTCCTAGAGAGCAGAGGCTGAGGGGTGGGCCGTCGGGTGCTGGGGTGGGTGCCAACAGGACCTGAGGAACTCCAGCAAGGAGGTGGCCCTCCTGGGGCGGGCGGTGGCCTCCAGAGCGCCTCCCTCTCTGCCAGGCACTTACTCTTGAGCCCCTTTCCTCGTGGCTGCTCCAAATAGAAGGATGGCTGGACTGGCCTCCCCTGAGGTGCCCTGTGCCTCTGGCCCCTGCATTCTGGGCTAGGGGACCCGCTGGGAATGGATATGCTCAGAAGGAGCCGCTGGTGTGGCCGGGCTCCTTGTTCCGTGCAGGACAGGGAGCAGAGGGCTTGGGATGCCCTGTCGTCTTCTGTCCACCTGAGCGGCGGTTCTGTTAGGGTGGTCTCCGTAAAGCGATAACCTTTTCCTTTTCTTGTGCATGTGGGGAAACTGAGCCTCAGAGTTGGGTCCTCGAGGGTCGGAACTTGAGGCCTGCGTCCTCGTGTCTGTCCCAGGGGCGGCCCCGAGGCTTCGTGCTGTGTCACGGGTACATCGGGGAGACCCATTTGATCCAGCAGCCACGTCATCGAGAGCTTGTTCAGAGTGACTTGGCTTGCCTCGTTCGGTCTGGGAGAGTATGTCGCGAACGTGCACCGACTGCCGCGGTCTTATGCATATGGATTTGCCATCAGGCGGAAACCTTCACTCTCGGGGCAAATAACCGTCGAGCCATCCGAGCGCTTCCTTTAGCTGACCTTCACCTAACCGCGTTGAGCTTCAGCTGCTGGGATGCGGAGATGACGGAGGTGTCCCTACTCTCTGGTCCGTCTTTACAGGCAGGTGGGGAATGGCCACCAGCAGGGAGAGATGTGCCCTCCCCTGTGTCCCAAGCAGACACCGCCCCGTGCGGCTCCGAGAAAGGGGCCCTCACGTCTGACTGGCTGGGCTCCAGGCAGCCCTGTCCCAGAGAAGTAGCTTCTGAGCCAGACTTTCTAGCAGCCTTTGAGGAGTAGTAGCTAAAGGGGAAGCCTTTGTCCTTTGAGAACCGGTGAAGAAGGATCATAGAGTGCCCCACCTTCCCCGGGCCAGCCACCGCAATCTGGTCACAAGGGGAGAGGCAAAATCAGTTCAAAACGTTACCGGAGGCAAGAGGTACATTAAATTTTTATAAGGATCAATTGGATAATGGAAAGTTGAGGTTAATTACAGAAAAGGCTTTTTGGGGGGAAACTCCTGACAGTTTTCTGTCTTCTCCAGGGAGACCAGTCAGGCTGCATTTAAATGGGGGGGGGGGGGGGCGGGGGCGGGATGTCTGTTACCTGGGAAGAGCTTGGGGTTTTTAAAAGGTGTCATTGCCCAGGGAGGGAGGGAAGGAGGGGAGATGGTCCTCCAGGCTGCGCCCTCCACCTGGGCCTGGCCTTGCCCCTAGGCCGCCAGGGAGGGCCTGCCCCGCTTTGGGACCCGGTTCTGGCTTTCACTGTGGCCCCGTAGAATTGTCAGTGCAAAGTGGTGTATGAGTGGAGGGTTGGTGAATTTTCGAACATGCCCACTTCGATGTGCACCCTCGTTTTCTGGCACCCCGAAGGCCACAGCCTCACAGGCCACCTGTGGCTGATGTGAGACCTGCGGCCAAGGCTTCAACTGTTCCTCGATCTGGGTGGGGGTGGGCCAACTCCCCAGCTCCTACAGAAGGCAGCCGCTCAGGAGATGATAGCCCTTTCTGGTGGATCGCTTCAGGACTTTCTCGGAACAGTTCGTCCGAGGCCACCGGACCCCAGTCTGCAGATGGCCGAGTGGGGAGGCCTCTCCTGGCTTTGTGTTAGCTCATCCCCCAAAACCGGGGTCCTTAATTCTCTCCGATTCTCCCCCCGCCCCCTGTCTTTCCACCTAAAGCCCCCGATGTGCTGGGAATCCTTCTTTATTTTTGATAGTTGACCTTTGAGAGTGATAAAAACACAATCGTAATAATTTAGGTCCTGTAGGGGGAAACATTAACCTAAACTGTTTTTTTGATGTACTCTCGGGCTTGCAGAAAAGTGGTAAGAAATAGGTGTCGGAGAATTTCTAATTACCCTTCAACCCGGGCACCCCCGAGTGATACTACATCACGTCTGCTTTGTTCTCTCACGCAAACACAGCAGCACTGCATTTTTGTTTTTTCCTGAACCCTCTGAGGATGACTGGCAGATATGCAACGTAAAAGTATTTAGGGATAAAGAAGTTTTGCCCAAATACCAGCAGAGTCTCTTACACACAACACAGGTGTCCACATCAGGAGACGGACGGTCGTCGTTAGACCTTCTATACGTTTCGCCAGTTTTGTCCCAGTGGCCCTCCTTTACGGCGAATGGAAGTTTAATTGCCCCGCCTCCTTGGTCCTCTCTGATCTGGGGCCACTCCTTGTCTGCCTTTGTCCCGTGACCCTCCATGTTTTGGAGGGAACAGACCGGTCATTTCGTAGACTGCCCTTCTATCTGAGCTCGTTTCAGGTTTTGTCCTGATTGGGTTCAAGTTAGGCACTCCTGGCGGGGATTCCTCAGACGGGAGCACGTGTCCTCCGTGCTTCCTGTTGGGAGGCCCGTGGTGATGCCAGTTGAGAGTCCTTGCCGGTGAGGTGAACTTGACTCAGTTTGGCTGGTGTCTCTGGCTTCCTTACTGTGATTAACAGTAAGCGTGCTGTGTGGGGAGCTGCTTGCGACCGTGTAAATTACGTATGTGGTTGTTCTTCAAACTTTTCCACCTTTGGTCTCGACCTCCACTGGTAACCCTGGTCTGAAGCCGTTACTTCGATGGCTGCCGGATGGTAGTTCCGTGACTCGATCATGTCTTCTGCCTCCATTTATCCGTGTGCTTTCCACGTTAACAAGCAGCTTCCCTTTTCCCTTTGCATATTCCATAGGGGTCTTGGTGAAGATTCCTGGACCCGTACATCCTGTTACTGCCATCGGGCATGTCGATGCCTGGAATGCTTCCTATTTGGCCAGCAGGCGCCTCTTCGGGCTCCCGCTCTGTCTTGCATCTCTCAGACATGTCTTTCTCGTCGAACATTTCCCTCCTTCCTGACCCAGTCTCCTTTTCTTTCCCCTAAGTCATCCTGTACGTGATTTTTACGTATCTTCCCTTGATATGCCACGGCTGGTGTATGGACTTGGGCATGAGCAGTGTTGAGGATTGCTTATTCGTTGCTGGGATACATTGGTGACTGCATCTGAACGCAGAAGTGTGCTCGCGTGTCCACGAATACGGAGGCTGCTGCCCGTGGCCCCTCTCTGGCCGGCGGAGCATCCCCAGGGTCGACCTTCGGGGCACAACTTGAGACCCAAGTCTGGCCCTTCCAGATGGGCCATGGCTAAGGTTCCCTCAATTTAGTAAATTATTTATGACTTCAGCTGCTGTGGTCATGGGTTTCTTCTTTTTTTTTTTTACTTTTTTTTTTCTTCCCCCCTCGTGTGCATCTGGAGACCTTTTTGGCACTGGAGCACGGAGTTCATTTTAGGAAAGAGCCGTAGGAGATCATGTTTCTAATGATGACAATTAACATGGCACAAGTGTCCGCCCCTGTGGTATTAGCAGTATTCTCAGGTCAACAGTGGTCAACCCCCATCCTTCCAGAGAGGTCAGGGGAGCAGTGACCGAGGGCAGGGAGGAGGCCGGTCACTAACCCACTCCTGTCCTGGCTCATCCTTCGTTAGAAAGGGGAGGCAGCCGACAGAGGTGGATTTCTTGGTTGAGGGTGTCGATGTGTGGATCTGAAGGCAGGGAGCCTTGGAGTTGGTGGGGTGAGGAGGTATTTCTCTTTAGAAGCTTGACTGCTGTTCCCCTAAGTTAGAGTTATGTAGAAGCTTGATTTATCTGCTCCAAAAAATACGGGTTCCTTAGAGAAGTTAAGCAGAGTATAAAATGCCTTCATGGTAGTTAAATTTACACTCTGTTAAAATGATTTGTGCACTTTGCAGTAAGCTGTGATATTAAATGCATAAATATACAGCAGAGTTAACTTGTAAGAACATTTTATTTGACATGATCACTCAAACGCTCAGGTACGGTATTGGAACCATTTAGCCGCGGTTATAGGAATTTTAAAATTCTGCCTAAAACGTTCAAAATCAAAGGGAAGGAATAAAGAATGTAAGTAAGTACTTCTCCACAGAGTGCTTAATGCTGGAAGTGGTTTTCATCACAGGAGAAGGGCTTGTGGTTTCTAAATCCGACTCCTTGCTCTCATCGGGGAAGATGCCTGGTCAATAAACTTCACCATTGAAATAGTTGTCCTAATTTTGGAACTGATTCTATTCAAATTAACAGCCATTATGAATATTTTGGTCTTCTTGTGTCATGAGACTAAGCTTTCCTCTGGGAATAGGCCATTGGCTTCTTATTGGGACATCACAGGGGAATTAATAATTAATGTCATCGTTGCTAGCCGGTCCACCCTTCTGTTTGGAGCCAGGACTTGATTTCATTTTCGAAATATAATGGGCTGTTTCAGAATGGTCTTTCCCCGTTGTTTCTTCAGATCTTACTGCAACCAGCCCCCTATTTTGTTGATCTCCATCTGTGGGAGGAGGGTCTGAAGGGCTGCGCCCCACGTTTGGAAGGAGGTCCAGCAGGCACGAGTCGATCCGTTAAGAACATTCTGCAGCATTCCTCCTTCCACGCTTCCCTGGGAGGAATGCCGTGCACTGCTGGAGAAGGACAGCCGACGTCTGACTTGGTGGCCACTGTGGGAGGTGTTCGTGTCCCGACCCTCCACTGACTTGGGAGCAGGGAGGGGACCCAGCAAACCCCACTCGTAGCTTTCAGGCTCCCTGTGGAGGGTGAAGAAACACAAACCCCCGAGGGGCTGGAGCATGGGGATGCTTCTCCTCCAATTTTTTTGACTGGCTCAGAAGGCATATTCTGGCCAGGATCCACGCCGGGAAAATACAGCTCGAGAAAGACAGGACACCGTCATCGGTGTAGTGGTCAAATTAAGTTGTGACAGAGACACCTGGTTCCCCAAGGTATCTAAAGAGATGCCCGTGGGTTCTCCCTCAAGACCTAACACTGGCTCTGACTCCAGATGTGCCCCCCAGTAAAAACATGCTGCCTCTGTCTCCCACCAGACAACAGTCTGGCCCGCCCGTGCCTTCGGGTCTCCTCAGCACTCTCCCCGGGTACTTGGAATTGAGTCTGGTAGAGGTTGTCAGGACCTGGCCGGGGCAGGGTTAAAATAACTGTGGAAGTCGAAAAATCTCAGGGTGGTTACAGAACATCTAGTTCTTGGGGAACATAACAGGGTTCAGCCACAAATAATTGATACAACTGATAATAAGACCTTGCCTTATTACAGTCTTGGGCAGTACTGGGGCCCTATCGTCATTGCCGTGGGAAATCCTTGCTAGGAGCCTCTTCGATGATTGATCTTCATACCCAAGCCCACGTGTGACCTGCGAGGAAGCTTCTTCTGGTCTTGCGCGAGTTGCGACGAGGTCAGAGCGAGTTTTCCTGTGGGCTGGGGGAT
This sequence comes from Herpailurus yagouaroundi, assembly GCF_014898765.1. Lineage (NCBI taxonomy): Eukaryota > Metazoa > Chordata > Mammalia > Carnivora > Felidae > Herpailurus > Herpailurus yagouaroundi. The sequence goes on from NW_024419578.1 coordinate 8,461, forward strand.
GTATGGTGGCCGCCCCTCCCCCAACACCACTTCCAAGGATGGCACCTGTGCCCCTGCTCAGACTCGGCCCTTTAAAATTTTTTTTTTCAATGTTTATTTATTTTTGGGACAGAGAGAGACAGAGCATGAGCGGGGGAGGGGCAGAGAGAGAGGGAGACACAGAATCGGAAGCAGGCTCCAGGCTCCGAGCCATCAGCCCAGAGCCTGACGCGGGGCTCGAACTCACGGACCGCGAGATCGTGACCTGGCTGAAGTCGGACGCTTAACCGACTGTGCCACCCAGGCGCCCCTGGACTCGGCCCTTTAAAGCAGTAACCCGGGAAACCGTTGACACCAACTGTTGAGGTCACAGAAGAGGCTCCAAGTGGTGGCCCCCCGCACACTGAGTGCCGTAGGGGTGACGCGAGGCTGAGACGCAGGGTGCGGAGGAATGGAAGATGGTCTTATGGTTGAGTTGGGCATGGCTGTTTCTTGGGTGAGGGCTGCAGCTGGCCTGGGTCCCCTTCCTTCCAAGGAGGCTCCCATTTGTCCCCCAGAGAGCCCTTTTTGTGGGAAATCCCAAGCACAGAACTTGCCACAGCGTGTCGCCGGACCCCACTTTATTCTCCGATCCCTTTAGGAAATAAAAATGCCCGTCCGCGTTGGCTGCTGGGCCTTGTGAAAGGAACTAGGAACAGTCCTCTGGGCCCTTGGAGCTCAGACCTGACCCCCCCCCCCCCCGGGGGGTCTTCCTTCCCCATCTCCACGCTTCCGCCTGTCACTCTTGCAGT
>NW_024419579.1:0-2848 GCF_014898765.1 Herpailurus yagouaroundi
GCGGGAACCGAGGGCCTGTGAGAGGCACCGATCAGACGCCGTGTGGAGGCGTCGGGCTCACCGACTTTCTGTTCCTCTCGCGCGTGTCTGCACTCCTGGAGGCCTTCACATCAGACGCGTGGCACGGCCTCCCTGAGCCCGCTGCTCAGTGACCCTGCGTCCAAAGCTGTGAGCCACAGGCCCTGGTGTCTGTCACTGTCACCCGGCCCGCGCTGGGTGGGCACCCAACCCGTGTTTGACAAACGCAGCCGAATTGGCCTTTTTTGCGTAAGTTTCAGAACCTGCCGAGATGGCCCCTTGGCTGTGTGAGTCCCGCAAACCCCACCTGGAGAGGGGACACCTGCGTTCTGCGTTTGGCTCTCTCACTATTGACAAAGACCTCGGGACACAGTCGCTGCCCTTAAGTTGTTGGAAGTTTTGCTGTGGAGATTCTATAAATTTGTTTATAGAATTAACACGTGCTGCGTGCTGTTTTCGGTGCGGGGCCGTTTGGGGAACAAGCCGAGGGCAGCGTGGCCGTCGTGGCGTGGGCACCTGCTGGCGGTCGGCGCAGAGCAGCTCCGTGTGTCGCGCCCGACGCAGGGTTTCGGGGAGCGCTCGGTGCACTGGACACGGGGAAAGCGGGGTAGGCGGCCTGGAGCGTCAGCAGGGAGCAGCTAGAATGTCACACGGGGCAGTGGCGGTTAAGGTAACGAGTTCACTCAGGGAGGGGGGAGCAGGAGGACGTGTGTCCCCGGCAGGGGGACAGGCAGGCGAGGCCGCGAAGGCTGGCTTGACGATCTGAGTTTCCACTCAAAGCCACAAGCACAGGCTGAGGGCGGGACTCGGAGGCAGGGAACAGCCAGCGGGGGAGGGAGCCGTGACTCAAGGCCTGATGGCGGAGTCTGGAAACCGCACGTGAGGCCACAGTCGAGCAGTTTCGATCGTCCTATCCTTCCCTGTCACTGTTTAGGGAGACCTTGGAGCTGCACATGTGGTGTCCACACATTCCCTAAATCCCCTTCATTCATTCATTCCTTCATCCAACAATTATTTATTGAGTGCTTACTATGTTCCCGAGTGGGCATACGATCGTGACTGCACAGCTCCTGCTTTGAAAACAATGTTCTGAGATAAACATGCATTAAGCACCTAAAAAGTCAGTAGATGCTGAATCGCTCAGGTGTGTCGTGAAGGGTCTGTGGAGCCCGCTTTACAAGGCAGGAGGGCAGGGGGAGGGACTGTCCCCGTCTGTGGTCAGCAGCAGGCCTCATAATGACCTTGGACCTATCCTGTCCGGTCAGGGGGTGGGCGCCATAAGGAAGTCCCTTGCGGTAAAGTCAGGTCGTGGGTCTCCCGCTTCTGGTCCAGACGGGAGCAGCGCTCATATCTGGGGCCATGTCGCCACTGGCCTGATGTCAGAGTTCCGGGAGGCCCAGCACGTCTCTTGCCTGGAGGCGGTCTGTGATGTCTCCTGTGATGTCTCCACGTTTATTCCCCGTCTGTGTCACCAGGGCAATAACGTTTTCATAACTCTTATCAGGGTCAAACAGCCCTACCTGCCCCCTAGGCTGGCGGTGAAGACAGAACCTTGGGCAAGTTTTCAAGTGAAAATGGGCCCGTTCTTGCCTGCACGTACAGCGTGGAGCGGTGCGGGGGCACTAGCCCTGGTCCTGACAGGAGGCGGTGTCGGCAGCACCCTCTCGGGCACCCTTGCAACCCTAGTGACCACGGACAGCGGCACGGCAGCAGCAAACGTTCCCTGAGCCCTTGCGACGCCCCCAGCGCGGTGGAGGCAGCTCGACTCTTGATCTCGATGAGTCTTAGCACACAGTGGGGCTTCCCAAAAGAGACATGTAATCCAAGCAGGCAGATGTAACTAGCGTGGGTCTGAGGTCACATGGTTTTTAAGTTTATTTATTAGGTTTATTCTTTATTTATTTTGAGAGAGAGAGAGAACGAGCAGGGAGGGGCAGAGTGAGCGAGGGAGACACAGAATCCGTCAGAGCCATCAGCACAGAGCCCGACCCGGGGCTCAGACTCCTGAACCGTGAGACTGTGACCTGAGCTGAGGTCGGACTCTTAACCGACTGAGCCTCCCGGGCGCCCCAGAGCTAATTTTTGAACCAGGGTCTTAAGGCTTATACGAAGGCTCTCGTCACAACCAGCAACAAGGGAGAGAAGGTTTTGTGGAAAGACAGGGCCTCCGAGTGGGCAGGGACCAAAATCGCTCCCGGTGATGGGCTGGTGTAGGTGAGAGTCCTTCGAGAGTGTCCATCTGTGCTCCAGGGGCCATCTGAGCTGTGAAAATGCAGGAATCAGGCCCCTTCCAGAGTCTGAAAACTTGTAGCAAGACCCTGGGGGTCGGGGCCCACGACTGTCATGCCCACGACCGGAACCGGCCACCATTGCTAGCAGCCCCGCCCCCACCAGTGCCTTTCCTGCACGTGGCCCTCTTCCCAGTAGGAAGCCCGCAAGCTCCACTCGTCCGTGTGTAAAAACGTACTCACTCTTTCTGTTTGGAATGTGGTCTCACATAAATAACGGAAGAACATGTTAAATGTGTAATAAATCCCCCCCGACCAGTCGACTCGGGGGGAGGGGGGGCACATTTAAACGCTGTTTGCTTTGGGGCGCCTGGGTGGCGCAGTCGGTTAAGCGTCCGACTTCAGCCAGGTCACGATCTCGCGGTCCGTGAGTTCGAGCCCCGCGTCAGGCTCTGGGCTGATGGCTCAGAGCCTGGAGCCTGTTTCCGATTCTGCGTCTCCCTCTCTCTCTGCCCCTCCCCCGTTCATGCTCTGTTTCTCTCTGTCCCAAAAATAAATAAATGTTGAAAAAAAAAATTAAAAACAAAACAAAACAAAAAAAA
>NW_024419580.1:0-6336 GCF_014898765.1 Herpailurus yagouaroundi
AAAAAACTGTTTGGTAAAAATTGGTATATCAATAAAGTCTACTTTTCACATTGACCATTAAATTGAGAAAAATTATGAGTGCTATTGAGCATCTCAATATTAAAATAGAAATGTTTTGCTTTAGTTTATTTGTGTCTTTGTCTTCTTGCTATTTATTTTTATTTAAAGATTGTGGTCACATCTCACCTGTACATTTTTCACATATGTAGAAAATCTCTGTCATTCCTTTGCTTCTTCCTTAATTCATCCGGAAATACACACAGGCGCACGCATACATTTATACACACATGTGTAAATACATAGGAATCTATGCTGAGGCTGATTGTATTAACTTGCTCAGGCTGCCATAACAAAGTGCCACAGACTGGTGGCTTTCACAGCAGCAACCTATTGCTAACCATTACAGAATCTGTAAGTCTGAAGGTGAAACTGAGTGAATTTCTTCCTCGTCCTCTCTCCTTCACTTGTAGATGGCGGTCTTCTCTTTCTGTCTCCACATGGTCATTCCTCTCTGTGTTTCTGCGTTCTGATCTCTTTTTATGATACCAGTGATCTTGGATTAGGGTCCACTCTAACGACCTCGTTTTAAGTTAATTATCTCCTCAAAGGCTTTATTGTCAAATATAGTCATATTCTGAGGTATGGGGAGTTAGATTTTCAACATATGAATATTGGTGTGTGTGTGTATATATATATATGTATATGTATTGTATATACACCAATACATATACACATGTATATATACCAATACACATACACATGTATATATACAAATATATATACACATATATATATGTGGGTGTGCATGCATGTACATGTGCACACATGCATATATTCATTACATATAGATATATTTGCATATAGACACATACATATATTTATTATTTGTAAGCATATATATAAATACAGAGTCACATATGTATGTGATCTTTACTTTAAAATGTATAGTATTACCTTTCATCCTCATATGAGTCAAACTGGATATTCTCCCATAGTTGCAATTATACATAACTTGAAGATCATATCTGAATAGCTTGAGCAAATACCACGTCACTGGGAAAAAAACCCAAGCTCACCTAATCCCAGTCCACTTCCATTGAGTCACTGGTATCTGACTCCTGATAAAATAACTCCGCTCCATCCTTAAATCCATGCACTGACAGAAGGGACCATAGATAATATATTTAAATCCCTGGTGTCACTACCACACTGCTTGTGAGAGTACGTCTCTCCTCTTTTCGTTATTTCATTCAGAGCATGGACATTAAATCCATTTTTCTGCCTCACAGAATACAGAGACCAGACGTTAGCCCTGATCAAGATTATACTTAAACTCAAGAACAACAAAAAACAAGCACAATTCAGAGAGTGAGTTACCGCTGGCTGGCGGAAGCTGAGCTAAGCTGCAGCCCAACTTTATGGGCTTTCCTACTAACGTGGTATAGACTCAGCTTCGGCTCTCTCTTCTTCTGACCACTACCACCTTATTATGGTCTTACAGACGCCACTACTCCTCGGTGCCCAGACCCAAGAACCAAGGCATAGGGGTGCCTGGTGGCTCAGTTGGTTAAGCGACTGACTTCAGCTCAGGTCACGATCTCATGGTCTGTGAGTTCGAGCACCCCATCGGGCTCTGTGCTGACAGCTTAGAGCTGCTTCAGATTCTGTGTCTCCCTCTCTCTCTCTGTCCCTCCCCAGCTAGTGATCGATCTCTCTTTCTCTTTCTATCAAAACTAAGAAGCATTAATTTTTTTTTTAAAGAACCATCCCAACTATACTCATGTTTAGCCCTGTTTCCAACAGACCTCATTTTAATTGCAAGGACATGTGTCCTTCAAAGTTAATTAATTGTAAGTGGTTGTGTTTTTCAATCCTTCCTTCCTTTTTTTTTTAAGTTTTATTTTTACTTATTTTGAGAGAGAGAGAGAGTGAGCAAGCAAGGGAGGGCAGAGAAAGAGGGAGACGGAATCCCAAGCAAGGCCCACGCATCAGTGCTGAGTTCGACACAGGGCCCTAACCTACAAACTGCAAGCTCGCAACCTGAGCTGAGACCAAGAGTCAGATGCTTAACTGACTGAGCCCCCCTGGGGCTCCTCCATCCTTCCCTCTTCCATTTCATTATCATCATCATCATCATCACTATTACTTTTTTATTTATTTTAAGAGAGGGAGAGAGAGAGAGAGACTGGGGAGGGGCAGAGAGGGAGACAGAGAATCCCAAAGCAGGCTCCACAATGTCAGTGCAGAGCCACAAGCAGGGCTTGAACTCACAAAACATGAGATCGTTACCTGAGCCAAAATCAAGAGTCAGACACTTAACTGAGCCAACCCAGAGCCCCTATTATTATTATTATTATTATTATTATTATTATTAAGTGTTGAATCTCTTTGGTTCCAATAAGATGATCTCCTTAGAACACAGAGTACTACTTAAGGCTATTTCCCTAAAGAGGGATCATTAAGTATAAATAACACCTTAACTGTATAAATATAGATAATCTTTTACCACAATTTATATGCCCCAACAATTTTTCTGCATTTTTTTCCTTCTGTTTGCAAGGTTTTCTGGGCTGTCATTCACATAACTCCTGTTTTTAAATGCCTATTCTTAGTGAGGAGTTCATTGACTACATTATGATAATTAGAATTTACTTCCTTTGAATATCCTCATATTCTTTCCTTCTTAAATACACTCCTTTCACTTATCACAATTTCATATAACATGCATTTAATTTATATTTGATTTATTGTCTGATCTATTTTCCAGACATATGTGTCTGGAATTTTATCTCACACATATTGTGGCTCAATCAACATTCCCTAAATGAACAAATTGTGTATATAAGAAATTGTCAAAAAGATTTTATTTAACTCAATGAAGGGATGCATGTGAAAAAAGAATGTTATTAGGTACTGCCTTAGATTTTTTAATTTACATTTTTCCTTTAAAATCTATCCTCTCTCTCTTGATCACTTTGCTATTTCTTTCTAGCTTTCTCATTTGGGTACAAATTTTCCAGTGAATGTTATGTCAGTGGAATCACTCATATTTCAGCACTTCATGTTTTCATAATCAGTATTTCTGATTTTTTCCCATTTCTTTTGACTTAAGGATAGTTTAGTAACATACAAAAATGCTTAAATGAACACGCTGAGAGGTTTTTGTTGTTGTTGTTGTTGTTGTTGTTGTTGTTGTTGTTGTTTTTACATTTGTCCTTCATTTATAAATAGAATGAGATTTTGAGAAACTTTTTTATTCAGGTCTTAGTCATCACTAATGTATGGAAGTTTTCATAAATGCTGCACTACACTTGTAAAGACAATTATCACAAAGCTTTTCTACTTACCTACAAAAATAACCTTATTGAAGGTTTAAAGTCTTTATGTACGTTTTTAAAAAAATTTGAATGTTTGTTTATTTTCGAGAGAGAGAGAAACCGAGCATGAGCGGGGAGGGGCAGAGAGAGAGGGAAACACAGAATCTGAAGCAGGCTCCAAGCTCTGAGCTGTCATCACAGAGCCTGACCTGGGGTTCAAACTTGCAAAATGTGAGATCATGACCTGAGCCAAAGTCTGATGCTTAGCGGACTAAGCCACCCAGGTGCCCCTAAGTCTTTATGGCTTAATTAAAGTTTTCTTACTTGAAAACATTTAATACAGGCGTATAAAGTTTTCCTAAAGTTAGCAGGCTTCGTTCCATTTCTCTCATTGCATCTCCTGTATGAGAAGTTTCCTGTTTGGGATAGATATTGCTACATAACTATTTGCATAGACAGCATTCACTCTGGAGAGGTAGAGTCCAAGTGGAGGCATCCACCTGCAAGGACAGAGGGATGTGGTTACCCCCTAGGACGGTGGACTCAAAGCAGCAATCAGAATAGTCTTGCCCATTTATAAGCAAGGCAATGGCAAGTTGATCATGGTATTTCTAGAAGTGAAACAGATGAAAAACACTAAATTCTGACTTGATCTGTATAAGCAGGTTAAGTGAACAAAAGTCTAACTTGAATCATAAAAACTGTCATTGTGGGAGCTCAGCAATCAGTTTGTGAACTGAGGAAGATTTTAGCCCTAGAACCTCTTTAGTGAAGGGAGGTCAGGTACCCTTGAGGGATGAACCTTGCATATTACCAAAAAATTTAAACTATCAATCTTTCTCCAAGCCTTTGCCAAAGGGACTTTGGACATTTACCAGGGTAACTGTGCATTAGTGAAAAAGAAATAACCAGGTCTTTGGGAACTACTGGATACTAGTTCTGGACTGATGATGATAATTCCAGAAGACCCAAAATATCACTGTGTGTTTGTGTTTTTGTGATCCAAGAGTCAAAGGAGGGGCTTGTGGAAGTCAGGTGATCAATGGAGTTTTACTTCTGGCCGATGTTGCAGTGAGGACAGTGTGTCCCTGGCCCATCCTCTGGAACTTGTCCAGTTCCAGAATGTGTAATTGGAATAAAACTGAGCCCCTGGAAGAATCCCCACATTGGTTCCCTGACATGTGAGTTAGGGTTATCATGATGGAAAAAGCCAAGTGGGAGCAACTCTAACTGTCTCAACCAAGAAACCATATGATTGCTATATAGCAATCTACAACCCTCTCTTGTACTCAGTGAGCATGTCACCCAGAGTCTATGTAACACACTCAGTGTTTCTTCCTATGTGGGTGGCATTTTGCATGCTTTTGTACACACAGTGATGACATTCAGCCTGTCTTTCCATGCATCCAATGAAATTATACATGTCTTTTGTGGCATCCCTCCACTACTTGCCTTTTTTTAAATTATTTTTTAGATGTTTTTAATGTTTATTTTCAAGAGAGAAAGAGAGATAATGAGTGGGAGAGGGGAAGAAAGAGAGGGAGACATAGATTCTGAAACAGGCTCCAGGTTCTGAGCTGTCAGCGCAGAGCTTGATGCGGGGCTCGAACTCACGAACTGTGAGATTACGACCTGAGCTGAAATCAAAAGTCAGATGCTTAACCGACTGAGCCACCCAGGCACCCCACTACTTGCCATTTTTTGTTCTGACACTCACACAAACCATATATACATACATAAATGCATATATGATGTATGTATGTATAATATGTTTATATATCATGTATGTATATAATGTAGATATAAGGTACACACAGACATATTATATATACATATATTTATATATTTCAACAGTTGTTGCTTTTCTCTCAGCTCTATTTCTATTTGTCTTTCACGACACTTAAATACACCATCAATAGGGGGTGCCTGGGTGGCTTAGTCGGTTAAGCGTCTGACTTCTGCCCAGGTCATGATCTCACGGCTCGTGCGTTCAAGCCCCACATTGGGCTCTGTGCTGACAGCTCAGACCCTGGGGCCTGTTTCAGATTCTGTGTCTGCCTCTCTCTCTGCCCCTCCCCCACTCGCACTCTGTCTCCCTCTGTCTCAAAAATAAATAAACATTAAAAATTTTTTTAAAAAATAAATACACTATCAATAAATGTTACTGTTCTATGACTGGACAGTAATAAGAAAAGATTCTGATAATGGAATAAAGATATATAATGTTGAGCCAAACAGTGGAAATGCCATGGCAATAAGCTTGGATGGATCTTACTATAAAATAAGGCAAATGGGGGCGCCTGGGTGGCTCAGTCGGTTAAGTGTCCGACTTCGGCTCAGACTTTGGATCTTGCGGTCCGTGAGTTCCAGCCCCGCGTCGGGCCCTGTGCTGACAGCTCAGAGCCTAGAGCCTGTTTCAGATTCTGTGTCTCCCTCTCTCTCTGACCATCCCCCATTCATGCTCTGTCTCTCTCTGTCTCAAAAAAAAAACAAACATTAAAAAAAATTAATAAAAATTTTTTTAAAAAATAAAAAAAAATAAGGAAAATGAAGTAACATTAAGAAGGTCTTCACAGGACTCCAGAATGGAGAAGTAACCTCATAATGAGTGCTAAGGACTATCAGCGGTGTGAACGTGTTCTAATCCATAGGATCCCGAGAACATAAGCCATGGTAGTAGTGAGTGCAAATCACATTCTGCAATGATGGACAACAACAATACACTTACATCAATTAATATTTAATATGAATCCATTTGAACACAATAAAAGTAAACAGATTATAAAAATTATCTATATTTGTAAAATGCTGTGTTCGAAGGCTGATAAATGCTTTGTTGGAAAATATTCTAGGATATACAAGCACTGTTACTGCAATCAAGACATTTTCTTTAGTTTCTGAGCAAAGAGACTTGGACTGGTATGAAACTCAGTGTTGAAAATGTATTTTACTTAGGAACCAATTTTTACCAATTTTTTCATCGCTTCTTTTACATCTTTGTTCCTTAAACTGTAGATGA
>NW_024419581.1:0-3376 GCF_014898765.1 Herpailurus yagouaroundi
GCCTGACAGGGAGGGCTCCATAATCCTCAGATGGAATGTGCACTGCCCGGGGGGAGGAGGCCCAGGGTCATTCAGGGTCCCTCACATGTCAGCACTCAGACCACCATACTCTTCAACCCGGCTCAGGACGGCCCTCTTTCCAGCTCACCAACCCTGTTTCTAAGGAAGTTCAACACTTTTTCCCTTTAGTTCTGGCCTCTAGAAAAAAATTAAAAAACATATTACCTTCCACAGGAAGTATGAAACTTCTCTGTTGTCTGTCCATAAGTGAACTGTTTGTTGAAGCTAGAAAATGTTGAGAGAAAAGTACATGAAAGCAATTTTAGAGACTTGAATGGAGTGCAAGCCACTGTTTATCCACATCATATATACAACATGACAGAAAATTAGTTAACTGTAACCTAATTCCACAAAAAGCTTTACAAAGAAGAAATTAGAAGTTTTCCCATCATTATGTGTAAAAAATAAACCAAATCTCCACTGACAACTCCATGTTCTGCCTCAAGTGAAGTAAATTTCCCATTTTATTTTTACCATAAATGGTAACTCTTTCCTTCTTTCCCTCTTGCCTTCCTTCCTTCCCATCATTCCTTCTTTCCTTCCTTCTCATCCTTTCCTTCTTTCCTTCCTTTTTCCTTGCCTTAAGTGAAGTGTTGAGGACAACTAATAGGACTGATAAGAATAAGAAAACTGCAGTGAGCGCCCCCCCCCCCCCGCCTCCATCCCTAGCTAAGGGAACTGTCTGGTGATTAAGGCCACCATGACAGACAAAGGTTAGTTCAGTATGTGAGGGATTTCTCTCATGGGCGTTTTGGCCTCTACAGCCCTGAGAACTGCTCCTATTTTAAAGATACAGGCTGCTGTCTATGGAAAGTTCAAAGAATTTAGTCGTGATCGATACCTTTAAAGGGTTTTCTTCTATTCTTTGGATTTTACTTCATATGCCCTGTAGACATTGTTACTTTTAGTGATAAAGTGCATAATGTTCATGCTATAAACTGTTAACTTTTTACAATTTCAGTGGCTTCTCATTTTAGCCATCTTGGATGGGAATGTTAGGAAGTTAGTTCTTAGCAGATATAACTAAATCCATGTCTGGATCGTATGGGATTCTGTTAGAAGAGCCTGGTCTTGCATTAAGTGATGTTTTCATAACTGATTTGAGAGAAGTTTTCAAGCATTGTGTTGAATGATCTCCCAGCAGGCTGGAGTGTGAAAGACACCTCTGCTGGGGCGCCTGGGTGGCTCAGTCAGTTGAGCATCTGACTCTCCATTTCAGCTCAGGTCATGATCTCACGGTTCATGAGTTTGAGCCCCACAGCTGGCTCTGCACTGAAAGTGTGGAGGCTGCTTGGCATTCTCTTTCTCCCTCTCTCTCTGTCCCTCCTTGCATCTCTCTCTCTGCCTCTTTCTCTCAAAATAAATAAAAAACTTAAAGTAAATTAAAAGAAAAACAAGAAAGAAAGAGACCTTCTGGTTAATAAAGGTATTCCAGTGAGTGGAGGTGCGTTGAGAAATCTGCCTCTAGAATCAGATACCAAATCCTCCTACAATTGAGCAAAATATGCCTCCTCCCAAAGAATGCCCTGAGAAGAAATACCAGTCAATTACCCCTGAACTTCTCATACCAAAGATAAAACCCACAAGTTCTAAGGTACTCTTAAGTGTGAAAATAATTATTTTCAGAAGAAGGGAAAAAAATACTTGTTTTCACAAATATCCCTGATTATTTTTATGATGTTGGAAATACTTTTTAAGTTTCATTAATTGTTGATATATGAATCCTTTAGTTTTATTATCTCGACTGGCAGCTAGTTGCCATAGAAGGCTGATTTCATATCAAGTATCACATCTTCACTGAAAATAGAAACCATTCTTACCCAGTCTTCCTTGAAGCTCTGTATACATCAAAGTAGCAAAATAAATGTGTCAAACTTCTGATCAATGAATAGTCCTGTGATTTCTTTCTTTAATTTCTTTATCTGAAACCAAATTTTTCCTGGAAGTTCAGAAAGGTTATAGTTTTCGGAGCACCCGGGTGGCTCAATTGGTTAAGTGTCCAACCTCGGCTCAGGTCATGATCTCACAGTTCATGAGTTCGAGCCCCACATCAGGCTCTGTGCTGACAGCTCAGAGACTGGAACTTGCTTCGGATGATGCATCTGCCTCTCTCTCTGCCCCTCCCCCTCCTCATGCTCTGTCTCTCTATCTCTCAAAAATAAATATACATTAAAAAAAGATTATAAATTCACATTGTTAATGTCAGAAGTCCAATTTAACTCTTTCACAATATGGTGTGTGTGTGTGTGTGTGTGTGTGTGAAGAGAGAGAGAGAGAGATGTGAATTGTGTTCTTTTAAATATATCTATAGTACAAAAGTAACTTAATTATTCATTATGTTAGTCCCTTCAGGCTGCCTTAACATATAATAACCAACGTGGTCACATAATACAATAGAAATGTTCCCCCTTATATTTCTGGAAGCCAGAAGTCTGATTCAAGGGGTCAGCAGAGCTGTGTTTCTTCCAACAGCTCTAGGGAAGCATCCTTTCTTGCTTCTTCCAGCTTCCGGGGCTGCTAGCAATCTTTGGTGTTTGTTGGCTTGTAGATGAATCATTTCAATCTCTGCCTCCTTCTTCACACTGCCTTCTTCCTATGTCTTTTCTCTTCCCTTCTGAGGACTCTTGTCATGGCTTTAGGGCCCAACTCTCATCCAGGGTGATCTCATCTCAAGAGCTTTAGCTTAATAACATCTTCAAAGACCCTTTTTCCAAATACGGCCATACTCACAGGTGCTAACTGGATATATCTTTGGGGGAAGAGGGACGCCATTCAACCTACCATTTTGGGGAGGGGGCACCATCTATGCATTGTCCCCAACCCTTAGATTTATAGTTTATATAATTATTTTACTTATACTTTTTTAAATATATTTTACTCTGTAGTTGACCTGAAACTGAAATTTTCTAGATAATGAGTAATTGAAGGAAATTAGAAAGTATATTTTTAAGTCCAGGAATGCATTTCCAGGAAAAGCTGGAATTATTTTTCAATGAAGTAAGATATACAACAAAAATAAAATTTTAAAGTAAACATTAAAAAACTAACTGTAATGGCAACTTTGGGAGACAGTAGACCTGGGTGAGGAACACAGAAAATAAATTACTAATATCTGCTAAGACCTAATTTTTTAAATCCATGTTTGAAACATAATAACTTATGTTTTAAAAATTAAATGAAAAAATTTTTGATATGCCATTGGTCCGTTTAGGGATCACATTCTTGACTAATAAAGTATATTCTGTATTAATGAAGCACAGAAATAATTTTAGAATGAAAAATTTAGGAGCACTCTTAAATAATAAAATAAATATTT
>NW_024419582.1:0-23209 GCF_014898765.1 Herpailurus yagouaroundi
CTCTCTCTCTCTCTCTCTCTCTCTCTCTCTCCTCTCTCTCTCTGTGTGTCTATCATCCATCCTCTAGGAGTCATATACAAATAGGAATTGAAGGCACGTGCATAAACAAGTTCATCAGGTCCAATAATTTCCAGATCTTGCTTTACATAAAGGTCCTTTGGAGAAGTTTAAAATAACTTCTGGGCCCCATTCTGTGGAAATCTCATTTTTAAATGAGATTTAACTTGTCCCAAGTTAAGTGTAAAAGGTAGCCAGGGTTAAAAGCTACTGACCTGGGGAGAGGCATATATAATGAGCAAGGGTCCTGTGGAATTAATTCCCAAAGAAATTGGTGTAGAGGATAATTCAGAACACCAGGAAATAGGGTATTTTGCTAGCAGAGGCAAGAAAAAAAATTCCGATTAGAGTCTGAATTTTATAGTTCCTGATTATGCTGAGAAGTTGAAGAATTTCATTATAATATTCATTGAATTTAATAAAATGGAGATCATTAGTTTCCTTAAAGCTGTTTTGGTGAAGCAAATGGTGGGAGGGGGGGTGGTTGAAAGCAGATTAGAGTATATTGAGGAGAAAATTGCACTTAAAAACTGGAGACAATGAATATAGGCAACCTTGTGAATTGGGATACTCTGTAATGTAATAAATTATAAGGAATTTCCCAATAGAAGATCAATATTTGCTTAGCTTTAGGCAGTACCATCAGGAAGGCTTCATTTTTCCTAATACCTTCTGGATGTCAGAGCCCATAGGGATAACAAGGGAACTGACTGATACACTCTATAGGACCCTGAAGATATAACACAGGAAGAAGCAGGACTTTGGAAGAGGAGGGACACTGGGAAGCTGCAGAGTTAACATATTTTGTAATTAAGAGATGGAGAGAAAATGAAAATGAATATATAGATTCTGGAGCCATGAAATCTGCCTATGAGCACATGTCTGTCCTTCAGTAGATGGTATTTGCTCAAATTTCATTAAATTTAATGAGGGATGCCTGGGTGGCTCAGTCAGCTGAGTGGCTTCTGCTCAGGTCATGATCACATGGTTCTTGAGTGCAGACCCCACATTGGGCTCTCTGCTCTCAGGGCAGAGCCCACTTGGGATCCTCTATCCCCCCTCTCATTCTGCCCCTCCCCCACTCTCACTCTTGCAGCTCTCTCTCTCACTCTCTCTCTCTCTCTAAAAATAAACATTAAAAAAAATTTAATGACCAAATCTTAGCAATGAGCTACATGCTTAAGTAAGGTCTCTCTCATCTTTTCTTTTAAAAACAGCTTTTTCTCAAATATCTTTACATATCACAAAAATCTCCAAACCCCACGAGGCAGTAAAATCACTGTAGAAGTTGCTGAAATTCCACTGGACTGATGATCTACATCTACTTAAGAACATGCTCTCCCCCTTGAATGTATCTTAGTGATACAATTTTTCCCTTAGAAGGACAAAACAAAGATGTTTTCACATATGCTAGGAACTAGGAAACTGTCTCCCACACACCTATTTCAAGAAAGCTATTTCAAAATGTACTATGGCAGAATAAGGAAAGAGAGAAAGAAAAGAAAAAAGAAAGAAAAACAAGCAAACTAATCCAGGAAGACAAGAACTAGTGAGCTGCTTTGCCTAAATGTAAAAGCATATCCTAGAATGGAATTACAAATCAGCAGGTAAATTTCAACTGTTGGTAGATGTTGGCAATTGTCCTTCGAGATTGTTGTGTATGGTTTCACACTCACCCATACTTTTTGAGACTTAGCACATTTTCATGTTTTCATGTGCTAATCAAACCTAAATATTAGGGATCTTTTAATGTTTACAAATACGTTACATCATTTTTTGTTTTGTTTGAAATTAATTTTGAGAGAGGTTGAACATTTTATTGTATATAAATTGTCTAATTTGTATTTTTTTCCTGACATGCTATAGCGTAATTCTTTGTCTGACATCTTCTGTTGGATTGTCATTTTTCTTGTTGATATATAAAAACATCTGTAAACAAAGAAAACACTGCTTGATCCAATATGTATTTTAAATTCTTTTTAACAATTTGCTTTGTTCTTTTCATTTTATTTTTTTTAAAATTCAATGTTAGTTTTCTTTTTGCCATTTTGTAGTTTAATTTATGATGCAGCCAAATTTACCAAATGTGTCAGAATAACCTAAGGGTAGACACTATATACAATGGGCCAAATCAGGAAGGGGAATTTTAATTAAATTTTTGTTATATGTGGTGGGGAAGCTTGATTAAAAATTGATGACTTTCTATTTTTAATATGGTAATTAGAAATTTTGCCTCTTTTGTGATTCTTACATGTATTAATACTTATAGTGTTCTAGTATTAATTGCATGAATTAGTGGCCAGTGAGCATTATTTTAATTGAAAATTCCTTGAACACTAAAGCATTTAGTGAGGTGGATTAATAGAAACAAATTAATGCTGTTTGGTTAAAGACTTGTATCATCATTGTCTAACCGCTGAACAAAGAACATCCCATCACTTTTTTCTTTCATTATATGATTAGTATATTGGTCTCCCCAGTTTTCAAATAGCATTTTAAAGATAAAATAAAAATATCTTTATAATTATTAAAGTACTGTAGTGCATTTTAAATTATGACTGCTAGCAAAAAATGATTCTTAATGGAGTGTAGGTAATTTATAAAAAGGTATAAACGGATTGTGTTTGGAAGAAAATTTATAATATGCTGTTTTTCATACAACTACCTTTATCATACAAATAATGTTTTTTGAACAATGAAAACTAGATCTGAATAAGGATTTCAGTCTGTATTTACGAATGTACCGTGAAAATATATTGCCTGTTTAGACCCATGTGGACAGTGTTCTACATATTTCCTCTGCCAGGCGCCTGGCCCATACTAGATTCTCCGTCAGTATTTGTTAGAATTTGAATCTAGTCTAACTATCTTACTGCTTTCACAAAGAAGATTTTGAGTTCGAGGCATCTGAACATGCTTCAAAATATTCACCGATTACTGAGAAAACATTAAAATGCTTTAGGTTACACATGCTCTCCTCATTAACCCATGGCATCGCTTGCAGAACACACGGGCACTGCACTTCACATTAGGGCAAAGAACAAGGAGGAGGGGGGAGGAGGGGGAAGGGGAAGATGAATTCGTAAACTTGGAGATATCTTTTTTCCAAAAATAGCATCACAGATTTGTAATTTTTCATTATATGTTTGTTCTAGTCAATTTTGAAGGTGCGGGTCTTGACAAGACATAATTGGAATTACTAGATCCTGTGCACATCTGATGTTGTAGGAACTTTCTTCTCACCAAATGTATGTGGAAAGGCTGAAGGAACAATTGGAAAGTGCCTCATTTTAGAAAGGAAGAATCATATAACCATCCCTCAGCAAAAGACATCAGCATTTGTCTTAGAAGAGCTCGTTAGCAGAAACAGTCGCTAATGTAGGAATAGAAATTTGTTTGTGCCGGGAAAACAGAAACAGAGCCATTACTCTGAATCTATTCTCCCTTTCACACAGAACAAGGTCTTTGTGGATGAAACACAACAGAAGCTTTAAGTGCTCTGCATTAGCTTGTGGGCACCTCTTTCTTTACTTGGTATTTAAGATTGTCTATACACAGAAGGTCTTCATTTTAAGAGTTAATACTGGTACAAATCTTCATTAAAACATGTACTCAAAATAATTTTTTAAAAGGCTGTTTTTCTTTTTTCCTAGAAAAGCAGAAGTGAAGATTTTAAAAATTACCTTTAGGAGAAAACATGGGACACGATAAGAGAGAGAGAAAGATAGAAATAGAGAGAGAGAGAAGCATTAGCTAAGAGCCACCATCAAATTCCAGGATGTATGAGAGTATCATGAGAAAGTTGTTTTAAATGATTATTTTTAGGCCCCACTGATAGGGATTCTAATCCTGTCAGGGTGTATTTAGGAAACTCCAGGAATTATATCAACCGTATTTTGTGAAACATTGGAAAAGAATCTTCTGTCTCTGTCTTCCATGTAGTTAGAATTGGGCAGAGACTCGCTGTCTCCTCTTCTTGTATACACAACAAAACTAGATTTTCCGGTCACCCTTATGTAATGCGTGGCTATCCAACTGAATTGTAGCCCACAGAATGTGAGCCAGATCAACTCTGGCTCATAATTCTTCAACACACTTGTCCAAGCTCTTTTTCCTTTGCAGGCTAGCTTACATGGAGTGACCAGCATGGTCACCTCAAAAGTTAACAAAACATGCACAGACATCTTCCTATCAGTCCGTGGCTTTCCACTTTCAGGGCACATACATATCACCTTCAGTGCTTATTATACCTACAGATTCTCAAATCGTACCACCTAAGATTCTGATTCATTAGATTGAGGGGAAGTGTTCCGGAATCTGCATTTTAAAAGTAACTGGGTGATTCTGATTTGTGTGATTGTGGGTCTACACTTTGAGAAACAGTGAGTGTGTGTAAGTGTATGTTTAAGTAATAAGCAGTGTTCTTAATGCTCATGTTACCAATTATACATCACCTATGAAGCTATATCTACATCTGAATCTATATATACATATATATTTACTTTAGAAGAAAGTAGCATTATAGATCATAGAAAAAGGAAATTGGATCTCAAGAAATAATTTAGCTCAGTTCAGATCATAATGAAAGCAGATGTCTAATCTTACTTTTTTTTAGCTACTTTATCTCAAGCCAAATAATACTAACCATTCCCTTAAGGTACTATTTTATATCTCTGTAATGATTTCTTTTGATTTTTTTTTCTGAGTCTTCACTCTCTTTTTTATCTCCTTTAGAAGACAAAGAGAGCAAAATACAACCCTGATAAATGTTAATAATGCACAGTGTTATGGAAAAAAATAATTCTTAGGTTTTATTTCCAGAGATACACTTTATTTACATATTTTAAACACAGAGGGTATTATTCAATTTCCTAAACATGTCAGAGATTTTCAAATGTGAAATGCATGTACCTTATTCATTTACATGCCTGACTTAAGTGAGTTAGTTTTACATCTTTAAAAAAATAACTTTCCATTTTTTTCTCTTTAAAGTGTAAAAAAAGGTACGATACTCTATACACCTAAATGGGCTTGATTTCCCTCTAGTGGTTCCTGTTTGCATGTTGAGGAATCATTATACATTCAGGCAAATGGCTTGGCATTTTATATAAATTCAATATTTGACATAGCCACTTATGTTTCATACCGTATGACAGATGCAGTAAAAGTGTTTAGACGTGAAAACCTGCTTGCCCAGTATCATTCACCTAGTAAATTGTGTTGCAATTTAGAACTCGTTCGTATTCTTTTGTCTATAAAATATTAAAGCTTGTGCAAAAACCCTTTATAATTAACAGCTTTCTATAGATACTTCTTATTTTACTGTTAAACGACTTCTCATCAGAATGCTACTGCCATGAACTGGAAGTTGCCCTGGTAGCAGTCTACAATTATGGATATTAGTCTTAACCATTGAATCAGCGTGCGCACATTTCCTTCCTAGAAGGATACTAATAATAATTTTCCCTTAATGCTTTTCCACTTTGAGCTCAAAGTGCTCCTGAATGTATTACCACACTAAATCTTCCCGTCAACCAATGCAAAAGAGAAAGCATTTTAATGCATATATAATTGTATCTCAACCTCAAATGCAGTGCTTCATTTCTAGTTATCCCATATTTGGTAATTCTTATTTTTGAAGGAAATCCAGAGTTTATGTGCTTAGGATCCTCTCATCAATGTGAAAATAGTTGGGGATCATGTTACACTACCTGCCATTTTTTTCCCCTCAGGGCAGGGATTTTTGATTTGGGATAAAAATTGTCTTTTGGTTTTCTTCAACAGAGTATTGAACTGCTTCGAGTGAAGATCGGTAAATGAGAACACTAGCTTTCATATATTGTGTTAATTCATCTTTTCTCATAAAATAATACAGGTTTTTTTCTGTGGCTGCTTCTGTTTCAGTGAGGTATTGATCTGATTTTGGTTGGACAATACAAAATTGCTAAAATCTGGTTAAAAGGAGAACCATATCAGATAATTCAGTACAAGCATATAACATTTCCTATTAGCGAATTTGTGTTTCTGCCTGAAATAGTCTATCTTTTCTAAGTTGACTATATATTTTTTTTTTAAATTTTTTTTCAACGTTTATTTATTTTTGGGACAGAGAGAGACAGAGCATGAACGGGGGAGGGGCAGAGAGAGAGGAAGACACAGAATCGGAAACAGGCTCCAGGCTCTGAGCCATCAGCCCAGAGCCTGACGCGGGGCTCGAACTCACGGACCGCGAGATCGTGACCTGGCTGAAGTTGGACGCTTAACCGACTGTGCCACCCAGGCGCCCCTAAGTTGACTATATTAAAAATGCAGGAGTACGAAAGGCAACTATGAGCAATTTTATAACATACCAGATATGGGTAACCTATTGAAAAGAATAAGTTTATTATGAATTATAGCTCTGTCTGCGTCTTTCAGAAATTAGATTTTTACTTTCCATAAGCTTTCACAAGATTACTTTCCAGAATATCTAAATTATTTTTTCATAGTTAAATCTGTAACATATAAAAGCCATTTAATCTGCATCTGTTTATACCTGATGAAACATTATAATGAAATTGGAAATTAATTCCCATATATTGTGTGAAAGAAAATGATGCATTATTAATTATATTAGCACTCAGGTCACTGAGAAAATAAAATGTTCTTTACTGAGTTTCCAAGTTAACCTTTTGCTCTGAAATTTATTACTGGAGAAAATACTTAAATGGAAAGTCTAAATTGAATATGTATGTTTCCTTTTCAGGAATTTGAGACATCTTATTAATTTTCCATCAACCGCAAATATATACATATCTTAAATTTGACCATAAAGTATTAAAAGAATTTAGAGGCTGGGTTAGTCCACAACAGTAGAATGTATAGTTATAGGGTTGTTAACACAAATAAAGAAACAGTTGTAATATACATTTATTCCAAAAGTGCAGATGAAATCGGGGATGAAATGGTGAAGGTAGAGAGATCAGGGATGCCACTTTCCTCTGGAGTTTCTCTTTTTCAAGGGAAAGGGGATTTGTGAGCATGGGTTGCTGTCCATGTTATTCAGAAGCCCTGCTTGCTAACAAGTACCTGGTGCTCAGGCCCATTTGGTAAATTAACCAGAATACCCACCGTTGCCTTCCTTATAAAAACCCAGATGTTAATGGGAATTGCCTTTTTTGATAGTTGTATAAACTTTGCTTGAACTCCATTTAGTGCAGATCCCCCGGCCCCTCCACTCTCCTCCTATCTCTGAGAGCTTCCGAGAATCTTGAATTTTTCCAGGTCTCCTCTGACTAGAACTTTCTCCTTGTACTTATCTTGCCTCTTCTGGGACTTTTCTTTTGTTTCTGCTCCATGTAAATTCAGGAAGGGAACATAACTCCTTCATTTGAAGTGTCCCTACACGACTCCCATGAGACATGCTTTTGTATGGCAGTGTTATTAAATCTTCTTGTTTTCACCATTGGGGGCCACTGCTGTCTTTCCATCATATTTTTGATGTTTATTTATTTCTGAAAGAGAGACAGAGAAAGAGAAAGAGAGAGAGCGGGATTGGGGGTAAGGAGAAACAGAGAGAGAGAATCCCAAGCAGGCTCCATACTGTCAGCACTGAGCCCAAAGCAGGGCTGGAACTCATAAACCATGAGCTTATGACCCAAGCCCGTGCTGGATGCTTAACTGACTGAGCCAGCCAGGTGTCCCTCAATGGCATTTTCCCTTTAGTGTCAATTGTCTTCCTTCCCCACCACGTATATTTAAAATCACATTCTTCCTCTTCCTCTTGTCTTGCTGTACTTTGCTGACATACCAGTTCTCTCATTCTCATCAGATACATTTAGCTCTTTATTTTCCTTTACACTCTATTTGATGAACCATAACTTTTGAACTCAGTGAAAGGTAGTTGGCCAGGCAGAAGTCAGTCTGCTGCTCTGGAAGGAGATATTGCCTATCCCATAGCAGAAGAAGTCACTTTGATTAGTTTTGCCAAGTGGCATTAGTTAAATTACTTGAGTATGGCTCTCACTTCTACGTCCCTGAAATTTAGTGCATAAAATGGGCATTGTATCTGCTCCCATGGGTGTACTGTGCAGTGTGAGTGAGCATATACTCAAACGAAGCCTGGCATGGTCCCTGGCACTTAAACATTGCTCACGTGAGTTTCCTTTCCTTTTCCTTGTGTACGTAACTCCTCTGCATTCGGCTTCTCCGTCCTCCTCTCCTGACTCTCATTTTGCCACTAAAAGGAGTTTTCACATGGTTGTCTGAATCACGAGAGCACAGATGTTATGCAGGAGCATGTTGTCCAAATATGTTGTCCAAATTTCTTAGAAGAGGCTTGAAAATCTCTCATACATAGATTCCCTTTTATTTACCTCTTTATTTACCTTTTTTCTTCCTGTTCGCTCAGCTTACCATGTAGCCACGATGTAGTCCTCTGTTCTGAGAATGTGTTATTCATTTTCATGTCTGTGGGCTGCGGTTTCCACCATTCCTGCCTCTTTGCTCAGTCACCTACTTATCACCTACTAAGGGAACCTCCCAACTGTAGCTTTCCTTAACACCTAGGAGCATATCATTTGCTGCTTTGAGTTTCCAGAACTTAGCATATTGAGTTATTATTTACATAGCTATCTGTATCTTTTTACACAAGCTCTTTCTGAAATATCTATACTAAGCTATGAAATATGCTTTAGTCATCCCTTTCCCTCAACATTGGACCTTGTCAAAAAAATGATGCTCTTGTCTCTATTCCTATTACCTGGGACAAAAAGTAAGCCATGATTTAATAATGTTCCTGATAGGTGTTCCATGTGAGGCCCGTGATTCCCTCCACAGCACAGGCCTGAGGCGAATGCTGATCCTACTTCTGGTGACTGCGCTTCCTTCTCGTCATTGCTTTCCCCCCTCAGGCAGCTCTAGAAGCTCCTGCTCATCCGGGCTCACTGGGCAAGAAACATGTATAATTGTGTCCTACAAAGTGGAAAAGATTCCAAGTATCATGTATTTATGTATCATATATACATACGCATACCATATAATCGAGTGATAAAGCTACTGATGGTACCCAGTGGTTAATCCAGCCTCAAACCCATCTCCTTGTCTCAAAGTCATTTGGTTGGTTTATAAATGATAATGCTTACAATATCTAAGTACTAGGATACCAGTCAAAATACTCCAACTCTCCTTGCTATTGCCACTTCACCTCCCACCTAGACAGTGAAAGTAAGATATGACACTAGCAGATCCTGAATCTGTCTCACCCTGATAGCTTTCTGCACACAGAATAAGCCTGGCCTGTATCAGCTGTGGGCCCCAACTCCGAGGGGCGCATTCCATAAATCCCTATTAGCACCATCATTCTACTGCCCCTTCAAAAGGATGAGCTCTTTCTGAAAATCCCAACTGTGAATATTGATCAGCCTTATACATGTCCAGTTTGTATTTTAAAGAGTATTAAAATAAACTCTGTATATGTTCATTGCAAAAAAGAGTACAGATTTAGTTCTACATCTTCTTTCTCCTCACTACAATCTACCCAGTGTACACACACACACACACACACACACACACACACACACACACAGAACATTGATACATTGATATGGTTAAGTTTTATATATACATATATATGCATATTTTTTAGAAACACAGGAAAATACTATATACAAAGACATATATATCTGATATTTGCGATTTCAACAAAAATATGGAAAATTTCAGTGCTGATGTATACCTATTGTCACATTTTCTTTACCAGTTTTATAGTAGCCCTATTGAAGAATACCTTATTAAAAATAACATTGTTTTGGCCATGCTGTGTGATTTTACTTATGAAATGTGTTATGGAGAGGTCGGTTGTTGATCCCTGTTCCTTGCTTTAGTTGGAGATAGAGAATGCTATTCATTAAAATTACTATTGTAAACTTTAAAAATTCAAATTTTACAGTGACAGTAGATTATTTTGTAATATATTTTGAATTAGGAGTAATTTTAGAAATTTTGCAATAACACTCTCATACAGATAGAAAAATATTCTTCACAAATAATTATATATTTTTGTCTCAACTTTTTTCCATATTATTTTCTTAATTTTAACATAAAGTTTTAAAATCATTGGTGTGTATGAAAGTAAACAAATTGTTTTTTTGTATTATAACTGAAAAGTGTAAATTCCATATTGCTCAAGTAATAACCTTTGCAAGTAAAATGCACACAACTGCCTTGCATTTTTTAGGTTAAACTATCAATCAATCACTGCAGTTAACTGAGGGAATAAACTCTTATATGTTTGCAACAATTTTTTGTCAACTATTAGATTTTAACTTCTAATGATATGGAAATGTGTTAAATATTTCAATGATCTATTTCAAAATTTATAATTTAACACAGTTTTTTAGTTGAATTTTTCTTTGTAAAAAACACAAGGATGAAGAAGCTATGAGAACTTAAAGGGACTTGTAGAAACAAGTGTCTGATTTGTAGACGCCTATAAGCCAGAAGAGGAGACAAAGAACATATACAGGATAAGTTACAAAAAAGTATTATTAGACATTTTTCTCTTAATGTATTCCAGTTAAATACTGACAGTAATACATTTTATTGCTGAAAGTTTTTCCATTTCACTTATTAAAGTCCACAACTGAGAAAATAACTATCATATTCAATATAAAATTATCTGTTCTTTAATACTTGTGAAAGGTCCATTTGGACAGTAGGTAAATAGGTAGACAGGTAGATCAATCGATCGATGTAGATCCTGCTTATTTTAGGGACTTGCTAATAATAAATTTATCTAACTTTTCATGCTCTTTTCCTATTTTAAAGCAATCATCAGAAGGTTCCAACCCTTGTCCATATTGAATTAGCTTCGTATAAGAATGCCTACAATGAATGTTAATTTCAAACTCTAGGATGGACATTGAAAATGGAAATTAGAAACAGTTATGTATTACTGTTTCTGCCACTCAAGAAAACTATTGGATGCTGTTGTTGGTTGTTCTTCAAGGGGTCTCATCATAGAAAGATCCATATTACACATAGATTTTCAGGTAAATGCCAAGAAGAACAAGTGTCTGAGTACTTTTCCTTGTTATGTTTCTTGATTGCCATTACCCTTTGATGACCACACTTTTAAGTTGCATTCTATTAAGTTGAACACCCTACTTTGATATGTATTCTTTGTGTCCGTTTCTAGTTTGGTAATTTACTTTCTACAATGCAGTTTTGATATTTTAGAGCTATATTAATGATTACATACTGTATAGTATGTAAAGTATTTTGATTAATGATCAAAATATTATTGTATTAATGATTACCTACTTTATATTATAGTTTACATACTTTTTGAAAACTAGAAGTAGAAAAGGTATATATTTAACACATACATCTAATTATTTTAAAACTAATTTTAAAGAGGTTTATATGCAATAATGTGTTCATCATTTCAAAAATTAAGTTTAAGAAGAACATAATAAAGCAATATGGATTACAAATATTCAGCTTAGTCCATTTCCTGTAAGCATATTCCAAAATGATATGTGCGGTATATTGAAACAGACTTTAAAATTTTTGGCATACGTGGTGAGAAAGCAGCTATATTCCTTAGAGGTCAGATACTATAAATAGTGATCCATATGGAAAGCAAGTGCTGGAACTGGCATTTACCCTGGAGCTTATCTTTGATAGTTGCTGACCTCGATTCTGGAATGTAATGACCAAAGTGCTCTAGAGATATGAAGCAAAACCTGGAACCCAAGCAAATAGGTCAAATCTGAAATCACCATCAAAACTCCATGTAAAGGGCAACATCTGCAAACAAACTAGTTAAAAAACTGCTCTGACAAGGAAAACAAAGAGAGAAGTAGAAAAAAGTTTCCCTTAAGAATTTCTTTTTTTCTTTCTTTTTTAAATTTTTTTTTCAACGTTTATTTATTTTTGGGACAGAGAGAGACAGAGCATGAACGGGGGAGGGGCAGAGAGAGAGAGGGAGACACAGAATTGGAAACAGGCTCCAGGCTCCGAGCCATCAGCCCAGAGCTCGAACTCACGGACCGCGAGATCGTGACCTAGCTGAAGTCGGACGCTCAATCGACTGCGCCACCCAGGCGCCCCAAGAATTTCTGACCATAATCCTACATTTAAACAAATGTGGGGCTAGAAGTCACAACAGCTATATAATTCAAAAAAAATATTCTATTTTAATTGATCCCAAATTAGTGTTCCCACTAATGGGTGTTGCCAGGAACAAAGTGACAAAGAGAGAGAAGATGTGAAAGTTTAAGAAACATATAGAGAGAAGAGATAACAATTCAGAGGGAGGCTAGAGAAACAGTTAATATTTAAGAAAATAATGGCTCAGACTTTGCAGCATTGATGAACGATGTTAATTTATCATTATAGGAAATCCAATGAACATTGACAAGGAAAAATTTTTTCAAGAGGTCTGCAATGAGACAAAAGGTAGTGAGGCTATAGAACTTTTAAAAAGATTCAGAGAAAAAAGATGTTACATGCAAATGATTGACACGTAGAATGACAATGACTTTCCAACAAAAATGTTGGAAGACAGAAGATAATAGTATCGATAAGATAAAATTGCTAGTAAGCTAGAGGTATTACTTCCAGCAAAACTATGTTTTCATGAATGAAAGTAATAATATCTTTACATACAGAGGCAAACTATTTATAAATAAATCTAAAACACTAACACCTCCTAAAGCACTACATAAATGTCTGTATATCAAGAATAAAATTACCTGTGAAGAAAGAATTAAGAATCTAGAAAAAAATAGAGATCAAGGAAGATTTGGGGAAAAAATATGTAAATCTAAACACTATCAAACAATAACACCAATGAAAGCATTTAAGTTATTAAGAAGGTGGTTGGATATAACACATTAGGACATTTTGTTGACTTATATGTGTTAAATTTACACATTAAAATATTTTGGGTAAATATCAAAAACAGTAAATCATTGAATAACTACAAAACTTAGTAAAAGGAAGAAATGGAATAGAACTGACCAGAGTAGGCCAGAATTAAAAAAAAAATCAACTTAGATACATGAGGACAAATATAAAGCTAAAAATGATAACACATTTGTACTCAACTGAATCAGGGATTTCAGTAATGGTAAAAGTAATGCATTTTTCAGATAAAAATCAGAGGTTAACAGATTGGATTAAAAAGACCCATGAATGTTGTCACACAAACGATACATAAGGACATGTAAAGTTTGAATAAACATGTGGAAAATGATATGATAGTCAAATAACAAAGTAAAATGGGTGTAGCTGTTACAATATCAGGAAAAATTGACTTCAACTGCAACCTTAGTTAGGAATTAATACATATTGATTAAAATTACGTTCCACTGGGAAGAGAGAATTACAAATGTGTATGCCATAATATAGCAGCCTCAACAGAGTAAAGCAAGATGGATATAGCTATCATCAGTGGGAAGAACAGAATTAATAAACATTATCTAGGTTATAATATATGATTTTATATCATTAAATATTAAATAATAAATATTGAGGGCACTGTTGTGGGTGGTAGGGATACACTGGCAAATAACACAGTGTCTGATTTTGTGTAGCCTGTATTCTGTTGGAGAGCAGGGGGATAACTTAGTTAATGAGAATTGAAAAAAGTTGAAAAGGTACTAAGCACACAAAAGGTCACTATATCTAGAAGTAAATCTACATGTACATGACTTGCATGGAAATAATATGTGTCATGAATATGTGGAGAACCAGAAACAACTCAAATGTCCTCAGTAACAATAGGATAGATAATTTTTATGCATAGGAATTTTATACAGTAGGATAATATAGAGTGATGAAAAGGAAGGACCTACAATTGTATGTACCAACTTACATGACTCTGCAAAATATATTTAAATAAAAAAAGAAGTCACAGAGGTTATACACAACATGGTCCCATTTATAACATTTTGAGAAGCAGCAACTAAATCTTAAATCATTAATTATACATCCTGCAAATGTATGCATTTTCATTCTACAAAACTGTATGAAAGTCTATATTCCTGTCAGAATTGCTGAAATCCAAAAATCTGACCATATCAGTTGCTACTGAAGATGTGGAACAACATGAACTCGCATTCATAGCTGGTGGAAATACAAAAGAAAAATGGTACAGCCAATTTGTAAGCTAGTTTGGCATTTTCTTACAGACTAAACCTAGTCTGACCACATGATCCAGCTGCCATGTTCCTAAATAATCACCTGATTGATTTGAGAACTTATATTGATACAAAATCTACAGGCAGATATTTACAACAGTTTTGTTTATAATTGCCTCAAACTGGAGTCAACCAAGATGTCTTTGAATAGGTAAATGAATAAACAAACTGTGGTTCATTGATATGGTATTCCGTGATAAAAAGAAATGGGGATGCCTGGGCAGCACAGTAGGTTAAGCATCCAGCTCTTGATTTCAGCCCAGGTCATGATTTCATGGGTTCTTGAGTCCGGGCCCCACATTGGGCTCTGTGCTGACAGTGCGGAGCCTGCTTGGGATTCTCTGTCTCCCTCTCTGTCTGCCCCTCCCCTGCTCATGCTCTCTCTCTCTCTCAAAAATAAATGAATACAATTAAAAAGAAAAAGAAGTGAGTTGTTAAGCCACAAAAAGACATGGAAAAAATTAAACGCACAATCCTAAGTGAAAGTGGCTAGTCGATTCCACTAGATGACATCCTGGAAGAGGTGAAGTTATAGAGACAGGAAATGGGTTGTTGGGTTGGGGAAGCCAGGAGAGATGAGTAGGTGGAACACAGGGAATTTTGGGGGGGGGGTTGAAAACCTATTCTGGATGATACTGAACTGCTGTATACGTGCCTCTGATGCATTTTTAAAACACTTCTAAAACTAGGTGGCACCGTGAACCTTAATGTATATACATTTAAAAGTTAATTAGGAGATCACAGTGTCCATGATGGAATGCAGAATGACAGAAGAATCTAACTGGTGGCGGGTGTTAAGGTTTGTTTTTACTTTTTAAAACTCATGTAAGTAACATAGGAAATTGGTGGAGACTTAATACTAAATATTTATAAAAAATTATACATAAATACTATACTATAGTTGATAAAGTTATTTCCCAAGGGAGTTTAGTTTAACAATTCCAGAACCATGATACTTCTGTGTGGGGATTGAACAGTTAAATGAGTAGTTGGCAGATGGTGGGAGGCAGATTTCTCACTGTTGAGGTGGGAAGTTACAGATAAGAAAGGAGGAAGGCCAAAATGAACATGGTGCTAAAGGATTAGAGTTAGAGACTTCAGTGTGATTTCATGTTTAGCTTGCTATGGATACAGAAGCATATGCATGGAAATGTTTATAGACGTGTGTTAGTGTACATATATAATTTCCTAGCTCTGTCTTCTGAAATGACTTAGAAGCAGGGACATCCTGTTAATAAAGAGCATATTCAGCACCAAAATCTTGGTGTCTAATATTATTCACCAGCAAGAGAAACTAGAGCTCGTTGAAGAAATGCCTGATTCTAGGGCTAGGGCTGGGAATGTAAAAGAGCCTAGAGCATCTTGTAGTGCTAAGAAGTAAGGAAGTGCTCAATGAACAAGACAATGGGATGTGTCAAAGGGATACAGGAGGCAAGTGGAAAAGCTCCCAGTGGTTAGAGCTGAAACAATGTGAGCAATAAAATAGCCTATATTGGATTACAATCAAATTTATCAAATGAATATCCAGAATCCATACTGATATAAATGATTGAACAATTAAATACATGGGGAGAATAGACAAATTTCCCATGCTGAAGAAATCTAAATAATTTTTGTAGATACTTTTTTGTCAAAAAGATAGATCATAATTTCCTATTCCTTATATGTGGGCTGCATATGGCAACTTCATTCCAAAGAGTAGAGCATTTGAAGGGCAGAGGGTAGAGAGAGTACAGTGGAGAAACCTGGCAGACTCTGCCCCAGCCAGGTGATTAAGCTTAACGTCAAATGATGTGCTAAGATGGCACTATCTGTGGTCTTTTCCCCCCACATCCACTACTCCACTTAACCATGAAAAAAACATCTGAGGAAATCTAAGTAAAATATGGCATTTAGTTCAAAATAATGATCAAGATTGGCTTCTTGGTTGTGTCTAACAGATTTATGTAAGATGCTAATATGGGAAAATGGGTGTGGGGTAGATGGGAACACTGTACTACTTTTGCAACTTTTCTGTAAATGCAAACTATTCTCAAATAAAAAGCTTATTAAAATTGCACAGAAAAATCAAAGAAATATTGAAACCAAAATTCAGGATAGTGATTACCTGAGGAACAAGGCACCTAGGGGACTTCACAAAGATTTGTAATATTTTATATTTTATTTAGTGGATGCTATTTCTATTTGTATTGTTTTTAATATTCATGTATAGGTCACATAACCTTTTGTATGCATATTTGACAACTTTTAAAAAAAGTAACAATTATCTGAAGAGAAATGGCACGGAGATTGAAGGCATTTTAAGGGGTAAGCTAATCACAGAGGTTTTTC
The DNA here is from genome assembly GCF_014898765.1 of Herpailurus yagouaroundi. Taxonomy (NCBI): domain Eukaryota; kingdom Metazoa; phylum Chordata; class Mammalia; order Carnivora; family Felidae; genus Herpailurus; species Herpailurus yagouaroundi. The sequence goes on from NW_024419582.1 coordinate 16,575, forward strand.
TGGGAGGCAATACTTACTCAGTTGGCCAGCACATTTAACTGGAATGCTATAGCTATAATCAATTTGGATTTGAAGATGGAGTATGAAACTGCAATTACGTGTTTTGCCCAGTGCTCTTCTGAGAGGAAAGTTAGAAAGGTCACCCTTCAGATGTGAGAAATTTATTTGGCAGTGCATTTAAAAGAGTACGCTCTGAGAATTATGCATATTAATTCCCTTCATAAAAGCAAATAATGCTTACAGGGTTTATAATAGCTACGTTTTATTTATGCCTATTATCAGCTCAATCGCAAGTTGACTGCTTTCCAACTCCTGTCAAGGGCTGAACATCGAGAATTGATAATTAAGAGAGGTGTTCAATAAACTTTTATTGCTGTTGTTAGTATTAATATTATTATTAATCTTATATTCACCCAGCCACTGTGCATACATTGTGGTAGGATGGTTAGTGCCCCTTTTAAGATTTTCCATGCACTCATTCTCAGAATCTGTGAGTATTTTGCCTTATACTGCATAAGAGACTGCAGATGAGATGTAGTTCAGGATCTTAAAATGGGGATATCATCCTGGATTATATAGGTGGACCAAATGTAATCACCTGAATCCTCATAAGAGGGATGCAAAATGAGACCGAGTTAGAAAAAAAGAAGTGACAATAGAATCAGTGGTTAATGTTGTACTTTGAAGATTGAGGAAGGGTCCATGAATGCAGGGATACAGGCAGCTTCTGTAAGCTGATAAAGTAACATATCAAGGTAATTGATTCTCTCCTAAAGCTTCCGAAAGGAACACAGCTCTGCTGACACTGATTTGGAGCTTCTGATACAGAGAAATTTAAGGGAATATATTTGTGCTGTTTTACATCAATAAGTTTCTGGTAATTTGTTACAAAGGACAATAGGGAACTAATACATTATGCCGTGAAACCCCACCAGAGCTCTGTGGCTTTTTAATTCATTCATTCATTCATTTATATTGAGGTATAATTGACATACATTATATTAGTTTTAGCTCTACCATGTAATGATTTGACCTTGTATATACTGCAAAATTATCATCACAATAAATCTAGTCATCACCTATCACCATAAAAAGTTACCAAAAGAATTTCTTTTCTTGGGCTGAGAACTGTCAAGATCCACTTTCCTGTCAGCCTTTCAAACATGCACAATACCGTGCACACCGTACTGCACACCACACCCCCCACGACCTATTCATTTCACAACTAGAAGTGTGTGCCTCCCGACCGCCTTCTCCCACTCCTCCTCCGCCTGCTCCGGCAACCACCACTTGGTTCTCTGTATCCACAGGTTTAGTTTGTTTTGTTGTGTTTCTTGGTTCGTTTTGTTTTGTTAGATTCTGCATGTAAGTGAGATAATTACATGGTAATAATTACATGGTATTTGTCTTGCTCTGACTTACTTCACTTAGCATAATACCCTCCAGGTCCATCCATGTTCTTGCTAATGGCAAGATTTACTTATTTTTGTGTCTGAGTACTATTCTGCTGTGTGTGTATGTGTGTATATATATTTATGTAAACATGTGTACTATGTATACATATTTAATATGTGTATATCTGTATAAATATAGTATAAATAATGTAAAATATATAAAATAATATAATACAATGTAAAGATTCAACAGTTCTGTGCATTTCTCATTGCTCATCAAAATAAGTATACTCTTAATCCCCTTTATCTACTTCATCCATTCCCCCTCACCTCCCTTTTAGCAACTACCAGTTTGTTCTCTATATTTAAGAGTCTCTTTATTTGTTTGTCTTTTTTTGTTCTTTCATTTGTTTTGTTTCTTAAGTTCCACACATGAGTGTAATCATATGGTATTTTTATTTCTCTCACTGTCTTGTTTCACTTGGCATAATACCCTCTAGATCTATCCACACTGTTGCAAGTGGCAAGAATTCATTCTTTTTTATGGCTGAGTAGTGTGTGTGTGTGTGTGTGTGTTTGTGTGTGTGTGTCTGTCTGTCTCACATCTTCTTTATTCATCCACTGGGGGACACTTAGGTTGTGTCCATGTCTTGGCTGTTATAAATAATGCTGAAGTGAACATGGAGGTGTGTATATCTTTTCAAATTAGTATTTTCATTTTTTTGATAAATACTCCTAAGTGGAATTGCTGGATCATATGTTAATTCTATTTATGATTTTTTGAGGAATCTTCATACTGTTTTCCATAGTGCCCGCATCAACTTTCATTTCACAAAGTACACGAGGATCCCTTTTCTCTGTATCCTTGCCAACCTCTCTTTTTGATACTAGCTATTCTGACAGGTGTGAGGTGATACTATAGTTTTGATTTGCATTTCCCGAATAATTACTGACATTGAGCTTCTTTTCATGTACCGGTTAGCCACCTGTATGTCTTCTTTGGAAAAATGCCTATTCAGATTCTCTGCCTATTTTTTAGTCAAATTTTTTTTTATTATTGAGTTGTATGAATTCTTTGTATATTTTGGATATTAACCCCTAATTGCATATATATTTTGCAAATATTTTCTTCCATTCAGTAAGTTTCTTTTTCATTTGTTATAAATTAATTGACCATGTAGTGTGGGTTTATTTCTGGGCTCTCTATTCTGTTCTATTCATCCATTTATCTGTTTTTATGCCAATACCATACTGTTTTGATTACTATACCTTTGTAATATAGTTTGAAATCAAGGAGTGTGATGCCTCTAGGTTTTCTCTTCTTTCTCAAGACTGGTTTGGCTATTAGGGATCTTTTGTGGTTCCATACAAATTTTAGGAATGTTTGTTCTATTTCTGTGAAAAATGTCATTGGGATTTTGATAGAGATTGCATTGCATTTCTAGATGGCTTTGGGTAGTATGGACATTATAACAATGTTACTACCTCGTCTCCATTAACATGGAATATCTTTCCACTTATCTGTGTCTTCTCCAATTTCTTTTATCAGTGTCTTATATCTCTCAGTGTACAGAAAATGAAATTAATAAAAAAATCCTATTTACAATTGCATCAAAAAGAATAAAATACTTACGGGTAAATTTAACCAAGGAGGCAAAAGAATTCTTTAAATTGGGACTCCGATTCCTCAATTTATAGGTAATGATGTAGAGTCTTAACACAATTAAGGAATATATTCAGCTTCTCTGTTAGTGAGTGACAACGCTGAGGTCTCATTCCAGGTTCATTTTCCTCTAAAGTGTAGACTCATTTAAGCCTATCACCTCTGCTGCAGCCTTTGGCCCTGGAGCTAAGCTGCCTCTCTTGGAATCCTCCCTTAACAATTCCTAGGCAAAGCTGCCTAACTTCTTGGGAAGGAAACACACTCCCTTTTGCCTAGGATTCCTTACCCACAAATGGGTAGATTAACAGTACTTAACCCATAGTTTTGTCATGGGAAGTAAATGAATTGGGCTATTTGGCAGTACATCTCCAGATCCACCTACACAGCCTGAAGGCCTTTTAAAAAGCCAAATATGTTCAAAATTTTGAACTCAACTTTATTGAAGTTTTGAATTCAAATTTAGTTTATTATCCAAACTCTGAAATCTGCCCCACCTCCTATATTGCTTCTAATTCTTATAGCTTCACCATCCACCTGACACTTTCTGCCCCCTCTCTTCTCCTTCAACCTCCAGCTAGAAACCTTGTGTTCATGACTTTCCCTTCTGTTGTATACATATCCTGGAAACCTAATAATTCACATGTAAAATTCTTCACTTGGAATCCAAATATGGGCATCGCATCTCATTTATATGGTCACTGTCTTCCCCACTCCCCTCCCCCACAATCCAGAAGTTTCTCCTACCATTATTAAAAGTATTTCCGATAATCTCCCTCTTTAGGCCTTACCTTTCCTTAGAATTTTTAATTACAGAAACTGGTTTAGAAAGACTCACTTTTTCCTCTAAATGCTAGATGTGATTTCTGACTACCTGTGATGTTGCTGCTAAAGAGAGGCCTAGGTGCTTATTTACTTGTGTTCTCTGTGCTTGTTTACATTAGTGTCATTGCTGACCGAGGTCTCAGTACAGTCCATAGGAGCCCGTGGGTTCCTGCTCCATGGTTGTGGTCCCTTGGCTCACTCATTACGCTCAGATGTTGTTTCCTAGAAACCTACATACAGGCCAACGTGCTGAGTTCTGAACGCATGCAGTCTTAACCAGAGTCTTTTCCAGAAGCAACCAAACTTCAACTCTTAAGTTCCAGTTCTGACCCCAAGTCGACAACTCAGATATACATCCCTACCACCCAGCTTACGGTGAATTCCATTTTAGGGACCTTTTCTTTTCTTCAGACACCAACCTTGTCCACAGTGACATAGCTTTTGGTATTTGAGCAGTGTGAGAGGGAGAGATCAATATTTTGTTCTTAAAACACTGCAAGTTTTATTCCTGGAAAGATTGGGTTCTTCATATATAGTATCTTAAATTTTTTTCTCACACTTCCATGCACATCAAGAATATTGGAAAGGAACAGCTAAAATAAATAGAATAACTGATCCTAGTAGAATTTTCCAAGGACAGTCATTACCTTGTCACCTTATGTAACCTCGTGTAATAAGAAAAATCTGCTTCCTGAATATATTCATATCCATATGTGGACAAGACAGTTGACATAATTTCTGGAACTGTGCCTCATTGGCATTCTATCTTAACTTGTGTCTTGATTGCATAACTTAGAGCTCTCTTTCTCAGCTGACTTTCCCTGCACCTCTTCGGCATGAGTTTTCATCCAAGTCTACATCCAAGTCACCTGAGACACTGCCTCAGCATGTAACCACTTTTCTTGCCTCTTGACTCTCCTCTTTTCATCTGTCCACTACTTTGACAGTTCTTTTCTTTTTAAAAAAATTTTTTTTCAATGTTTATTTATTTTTGGGACAGAGAGAGACAGAGCATGAACGGGGAAGGGGCAGAGAGAGAGGGAGACACAGAATCAGAAACAGGCTCCAGGCTCCGAGCCATCAGCCCAGAGCCTGACGCGGGGCTCAAGCTCACGGACCGCGAGATCGTGACCTGGCTGAAGTCGGACGCTTAACCGACTGCGCCACCCAGGCGCCCCGACAGTTCTTTTCAAAACGAACAGAATCATTATTGGCTCTTTTGCTTAAATTTTTAAAAAAGTTTTCATTACTAATGGGATCAATTTCATGTTAATTCAACAAACTTCAATATAAAGTCATCTGGAAGTGGGCTATAGTTTGCTTTCCAGTGTGAACTCCCAGTACTACCAACATCATTTATCCAAATCTACTTCTGTGTACATAAAATCCATTGATCCAAAGTATGTGCATTCCAGTAAATATGTTTTCTAAAAGAAAAAAATACAAGTCCTTACCTTCTACATTGCTAGCTTACATAGTTTATGTAATTTAATTAACATATGGCTTTCATATGCATTCAGATTGAAACACTGAGTTTTATGGGACAAAAAGTATTATGAATCTGGCTTTTCTCAAAATTCAAATTTCAGGGATAGTTGAATGAAACAATAAGCTTATTTTCTAAGGCTATATTTAAAATTGTAGGTTGGGAGTTCCAATTTCTTTTGAGACCACAGCAAGATACAGGTTTTAAAAACTGATTTGAGAGCAACAGAATTAGTACACTCACTTTACATGTAAAGGTTTGGATTTCTTTTTTGATTTATGAGATGAAACCTCGAGATTGTAAGTAAACAAAGATGTATCCTGAATAGATTTATTATACTATCAAAGGTACTTTAGGAAATAACTCAGAGTGTCTTCCCTGTGGAATTATTTATTCACCCAAGTAACCCAAGTATATGGATTTTAAAGAACTGGTTGTTATATTCTTCAGTGAGAAGGGAATTAACCCAAAGCAATTCATTAAAAATAAGTTAAAATAAAATATATCCTCAGAGTAAAGGTGGCATTAATTAATTGAGCTTTGTCTCTCTTATGAAATATTTATGTCCATCATAGACTCTAAGTATCTCAGACAGGAAACTGTTTTCTGGTGAAATACAGGCTATTTAAATGCTAGTGACTTGAATAAGAAAAATAAAGTCATTCATGCTAAGATTACTGAATATGTAGATTTTTACTACACATGAAAATGTATTGTGTTGCTCCATGTTGAGGACGCTTTGTTGGGACAATAAATGGAAAAATATAGGTATTAATGTTTTCATTGCCCACAGGAATAAGATCAGGTATTATTATTCTTAAGTGAAAAATTCATATAACAAAACTGTATTTTAACTTTAAGATTCTAGTCATTCCCTCTTTACCAGAATTTTAGGTGATCAAGAGACCAGGGAAGATGGCGGAGTAGGAGGACGCTGGGCTCACCGCGCGTCCTGCTGATCACTTAGATTCCACCTACACCTGCCTAAATAACCCAGAAAACCGCCAGAGGATTAGCAGAACGGAGTCGCCGGAGCCAAGCGCAGACGAGAGGCCCACGGAAGAGGGTAGGAAGGGCGGCGAGGCGGTGCGCGCTCCACGGACTGGCGGGAGGGAGCCGGGGCAGAGGGGCGGCTCGCCGGCCAAGCAGAGCCCCCGAGTCTGGCTTGCAAAAAGCGGAGGGGCCTGACGGACTGTGTTCCGACAGCAAGCGCGACTTAGCGGCTGGGAGGTCATAAGTTAACAGCTCTGCTCAGAAAGCGGGAAGGCTG
>NW_024419583.1:0-3524 GCF_014898765.1 Herpailurus yagouaroundi
TCAGGCTTTGAGCTGACAGCATAGAGCCTGACGCGGGACTCAAACTCACAAACTGTGAGATCATGACCTGAGCCGAGGTCGGACACTTAACTGACTGAGCCACCCAGGCGCCCCTGTGTTTACTTATTTTTGAGAGGGAGAGAGAGACAGAGCATAATCAGAGGAGGGGCAGAGAGAGGACACAGAATCCAAAGCAAGCTCCAGGTTCTGAGCAAGCTGTCAGCACACAGTCCTACGCGGGGCTCGAACCCACTAACCGTGAGGTCATGACCTGAGCCAAAGTTGGACACTCAACCGATTGAGCCACACAGTCTCATTTCTATTTATTTTTGAGAGAGAGAGAGCACAAGCAGGGGAGGGGCAGAGAGAGATGGGGACAGAGACTCTGAAGCAGGCTTCCCACTCTCAGCACAAAGCCCAGTGTAGGGCTTGAACTCACGAACTGTGTGTGAGATCATGACCTGAACCAAAGTGAGACACTCAACCGACTGAGCCCCCCGGGTACCCTGCTTAGAGTAGACTTTAAAGCGTTCTCACCACACACCATGACTATGCGAAGTGATGGATGTATTAATTACCTCAGTGGTAATCATTTCAAAATGTATACGTATATTAAATCATCACTTTATACACTTTTAAAAATTGTATTGTACAACCTAAAGATACAAATGTGTATGTCAATCATACTTCAGTAAAGCTGAGGGAAAAACAGTCACCTTCCCTGATAAAGTACCTGCATAAACTGCAGATGCTCAAAACATTTTGATAAAATTTGGATATGTTACATAATTTAAAGAGGAAAATATTTATTTATTTTATCTATTTTTTAAATGTTTATTTATTTTGGGGGGGAGGGGACAGAGAGAGAGAGAGAGAGAGAGAATCCTAAGCCTTGCTCTCAGCACAGAGTCCTATGTGGGATTCGAATCCAGGAACAGTGAGATCATGACATGAGCCGAAATCGAGTTGTATGCTTAACCAACTGAGCCACCCAGGTGCCCCAGAAAATTTTTTTTAAAAAGCAACTATTTGGGGGCACCTGGGTAACTCAATCAGTTGAGTGACTCACTCTTGATTTTAGCTAAGGTCAGGATCTCATGGTCATGAGATTGAGCCCCATGTAGGGCTCTGTGCTGACAGTGCAGAGCCTGCTTGGGATTCTCTCCTTCTCTCTCTCTTTCTCTCTCTCTCCCTGCCCCTCCCCAAATCACATGCACGCATGCCCTCTCTCTCTCTCTCTCTCTCAAAAAATAAGTAAGTAAATAAATAAACATTAAAAAAAGAAAGGGGTGCCTGGGTAGCTCAGTTGGTTAAGCGTCCGACTTTGGCTCAGGTCATGATCTCATGGTTTGTGGGTTCAAGCTCTGCATCGGGCTCTGTGCTGACCGCTCAGAGCCTAGACCCTGCTTTGGATTCTGACTCCCTCTCTCTCTGCCCCTCCACCACTTGCACTGTCTCTCTCAAAAACAAATAAACATTAAAAAATTAAAAAAAAAAAAAACAAGAAAAGAAAATGTAGGAGACCATATGTATAACCTAGGTATGAGGTAGACCAAGGCAGCAAACTCAGCTGTTAGAAAAGTAGGGGCGCCTAGCTGGCTCAGTCTGCAGAACATGCAACTCTTGATCTCTGGTTGTGAGGTCAAGCCCCATGGTTGGTGTAGAACCTACTTTTTTTTTTTTTTTAATTTTTTTTTAACATTTATTTATTTATTTATTTTTTTAATAATTTTTTTTTAATTTTTTTTAACGTTTATTTATTTTTGAGACAGAGAGAGACAGAGCATGAACGGGGGAGGGTCAGAGAGAGATGGAGACACAGAATCTGAAACAGGCTCCAGGCTCTGAGAGGTCAGCACAGAGCCCGACGCGGGGCTCGAACTCACGGACTGCGAGATCGTGACCTGAGCCGAAGTCGGCCACTTAACCGACTGAGCCACCCAGGCGCCCCTAGAACCTACTTAAAAAGAAAAAAAAAGGGGCGCCTGGGTGGCTCGGTCGGTTAAGCGTCCAGCTTCAGCTCAGGTCATGATCTCACGGTCCATGAGTTCAAGCCCCGCGTCGGGCTCTGTGCTGACAGCTCGGAGCCTGGAGTCTGTTTCAGATTCTGTGTCTCCCTCTCTCTGACCCTCCCCCATTCATGCTCTGTCTCTCTCTGTCTCAAAAATAAATAAACGTTAAAAAAATTTTTTTTAAAAAGAAAAAAAAAGTAGGAACTACTTGACTAAATGAAGCTTTTTGAATGAATTTATAAAACAGGCAACAAGTTTGGGGGGGAAATGCAAAGAGTGAACAGACAGTTAATATTTACAACATAAGAGGAATTCTTGCAAATGGACAAGAAGGGGACTAAGAACTGAATAGAAAAATAGACAAAGGACATGGAGAAGTAATTCACAAATCTGAATGCACAAGAAGCATAGAAGAGTTTTCAGACTCACAATAACCAGGGAAATGCAAATTAAAGTAACAGTAAGATTTCACTTTATACTTACCAGATTCTGAAAATTCAAAAATTCAGGTGATATTTATTGCTTATGGGATTACTAAAAAAGAGGCATTATTATATATCGCTGTAAAGTAGTATGGCCTTTTTAAAATTAGGTAATCTCTATGCCCAATGTGGGGCTCAAACTCATGACCCTGAGATCAAGAGTCACATGTTCTACCAACTGATCCAGCCAGGTGCTCCTGCTATAGCTTTTTTGGAAAGCATGCCAGCAACACATATTAAAAATAAAAAACAGGGGTGTGTGGGTGGCTCAGTTGGTTGAGTGGCTGACTCTTGATTTCAGCTCAGGTCATGACCCCAGGGTCATGTGATCCAGTCCACGCTGGGCTCCGTGCAGAGTGTGGAAACTGCTTAGGATTCTCTCTCTCTCCCCCTCTACCCTTCTCCCCCACTTGTGCACTCTTTCTCTACAAATAAAATAAAATAAAATAAAATAAAATAAAATAAAATCATACCCTTTCATCTACAAATCCCCCTTCTGGGTAGAAAAGCACTGGCTATATCTATAAGGATGTTTATTGCAGCATTGTGTACAATGGCCAAACACTGAGATTAAAGAGAATGTTTATCTTTCAAGCAGTGATTGGAGAAAGTATGCTACATCTAATGTAGCTATGAAAAAGAATGGATCTGGGGCGCCTGGGTGGCGCAGTCGGTTAAGCGTCCGACTTCAGCCAGGTCACGATCTCGCGGTCCGTGAGTTCGAGCCCCGCGTCAGGCTCCAGGCTGATGGCTCGGAGCCTGGAGCCTGTTTCGGATTCTGTGTCTCCCTCTCTCTCTGCCCCTCCCCCGTTCATGCTCTGTCTCTCTCTGTCCCAAAAATAAATAAACGTTGAAAAAAAAAAAATTAAAAAAAAAAAAAAAAAGAATGGATCAGAAGTATGCATATTTACACGGTAAGATTTTAAAAAGGCAACTAAGATATGGGGAGTGCATGTAATTTGTCCAAGATCGCACAGCTAGTAAGGAGTAGGGCCAGAACTCAAAAGGTCTGGGTCCAGAGTCCATGACC
>NW_024419584.1:0-6621 GCF_014898765.1 Herpailurus yagouaroundi
AAAAAAAAAAACCTTAATTGTTAAAAGCAGATTTAGGTCAATAGCAAAACTGAGAAGAAGGTACAGAGATTCATCATATATCCCCTGCCTCCACACATGCATAATGATTTTCATTATTAACATCCCAAACAGAGCGTTACATTTGTTATAGTGGGTGAACCTGCATTGACATCCAAGCCTGTCTTATAATTATGGTTCACTCTTGGTGTTGTACGTTCTATGGGTTTCGACACGTATATGATGACATGCATCCACCATTATGGTGTCCTGCAGAATATCTGCACTGCCTTAAAGATTCTCTATCCTCCACCTATGCATCCCTTCCTACACCCCCACCTTCTGTCAACTAATTTCTTTGCTGACTTCATGGTTTTGTTTTTTCTAGAGTGTCATATAGGTGGAATCTTATAGTATGTAGCCTTCTCGGGTTGGCTTCTTTCTTTAAAAAAATATGCACCATTGCCCTTTTCACTTACTAATTGGAAACATTAAGTTTTCTTTATGTCTGATCATGGTTTGATAGCTTTCCCTCTCTGTGGCTGTCTCTCTCTCTTTGTGCTGAATAATATTCCATTGCCTGGATGTACCACAGTTTATTTATTCATCCACCTATTGAGGGACATCCTTATGGCTTCCCACTCTTTACAATTGTAAATGAAATTGCTATAAACAACTGTGCGCAGGTTTTAGGGTGGGCATAAGTTTCAAGCTCTTTGGATAAATACCAAGAAGCATAACTGCTGGATCATATGGTAAGAGTATGCTTAGTTTTATAGGAGATCATCAAGTGGTCTTTCAAAATGTGTTTATTATGTTGTGCTCTCAGCAGCAATGAGCGAGAGTCCCTGTCGCTCCGACTTCTCACTGGCATTTGTTGCTGCAACTGTTCTGAATTTAGACCCTTCTAATAGGCCTGCTGTGGAATCTCATCTTTGTTTTAATTTGACCTTTGAGGGAGCATATTTTCATGTTTGCCATCTGGATATCTGTCTGGCAAAGTGTTTGTTAAAGACTTTGACCCATTATTAATTGGGTTGTTTTCTTATTATTAAATTAAGAGGTTTTTGTCTTTTGTTTTGTTTTTTTTTTTTTTTTTGCTTTTTTTGTATATTTTGGGTAATGAACCTTCATCAGATGTGTCTTTGCAAATATTTTCTTCCAGTCAGTGGCTTGTTTTCTCATTCTCTCGGCATTGTCTTTTGAAGAGCATTTGTTTTCAATTTTAATGAGGTCCAGCTTATCATTCTTTCTTACATGGGTTGCATCTTTGGTGCTGTGTTTAAAAAGACATTACAATACCCAAGACCATCTAGGTTTTCTCCTATGTTATCTTCCAGAAGTTGTATAGCTTTCCATTTTACATTTAGGTCCATGATTCATTTGGAGTTATTTTTTTGTGAAGTGTGTAAGATCTGTGTCTAGATGTATTATTATTATTATTATTATTATTATTATTATTATTATTTGCGTGTGGATATCCAGTTGTTCCAGCACCATTTATTGCCTTTGCTTTTTTGTAAGAGATTAGTTTACTAAGTTTAAAAGGGTCTATTTTTGGACTTTCTATTCCATTCCATTTATCTGTCTTTTTTTTTTTTTTTTTTTCCAATACCACAATGTCTTGATTATTGTAGCTTTTGTAGTAAGACATGAAGGCAGGTAGTGTCAGTCTCCCAACTTTGCTGCTCTCCTGCATTATTGTGTTGGTTATTCTGTCTTCTGCCTCTGTATATAAACTTCAGAATCTGTTTGTCAATGTCCAAATCAAAACCCTACTTGCTGGAATTTTAATTGGATTCCATTGAATCTACAGAACGAGTTGGGAAGAACTGATATCCTGACAGTACGTTTTTCCTCCACGAATATTTTCATTTTAGTTTTTTTTTTAAATTTAATTCATCAGAGGTTTATAGTTCTCCACATATAAATCTTGCACATATTTTATTAGGCTTACACCTAAGTATTTTACTTTTTTGAGCGGTGATATACATGGTATTGTGTTTTAAATTTTAAATTCTACTTGTTCGTTGCTGGTATATAGTAAAACAATTGACTTCAATAGATTTAATTTCTTTAATAGATACACACTGACTCAGGTGATCTATTTCTTCTTGTGTGAAATAGGGCACATTGTATCTTTCAAGGAATTGATCCATTTGATCAAGGTTACTAAGGCATAGAGTTGTTCATAGTATTCCTTTATTATCCTTTAAAGCCCATGGGATCTTTATTGGTATTCCTTTTTTTTGTTCATTTCTGGTATTAGTAATTTGTGTCCTGTCTCTTTTTTTTTTAGTTACCTTGCCAGAACCTTATTGACTTTATTGATCTTTTCAAACAGTTTGTGGTTTTAACATTTTTTCTCTTGTGTTCTACTACTTTTTATTTCATTGATTTCTGCTCTAATTATTATTTCTTATTTTTCTGCTTACTCTGGATTTAATTAGCTCTTCTATTTCTAGTTTCCTGAAGTGGAAACTTAGATTATTCATTTTAGATCTTTATCCTTTTTTAATATATGCATTCAATGTTATAAGCTTCCCCTAGGCACTTTTTTTTTGCCACATCCCACACATTTTAATTATTTGTTTTTATTTTCACTTATTTCAAAGTATTTTAAAATTTCTCTTGAGATTTCGTCTTTCACCCATGTGCTATTTAACACTGTGTTTTTTAATATCCAGGTATTTTAGGATTTTCTATTGTTGATATTTCTTCAAATTCCATTGCTGTCTAAAAACATATGTTGTATGATTTCTATTATTTTAAATTTGTGGAAGTGTTGGCCTATGGCCCCAAAGAGTCTATTTTGATGAGTGTCGCATGTGAACTTGAGAAGAAGGTGTATTCTGCTGTTGTTGGATTAAGTAATGCATGGATGTGAATTTTATCCTGCTGATTGAGTTTAACTATGTCCTTACTGATTATCTGTCTGCTGGATCTGTCCATTTCTGGGGTGTTGATGTCTCCAACTATGCCAGAGCATTAATCTATTTTTCTTTGCAGTTCTACCAGGTTTTGTGTCACGTAATTTGATGCTCTGTCACTAGGTGTATGCATGTTAAGAATTGTTACTCTTTTTTTGGAAAACAGACCCCTTTATCATTATGTAGTGCTCTTGGTCATGCCTGATATCTTTACTTGCTGTGAAGTCTACTACTCTGTTAGAAATTAATACAGCTACTCTTTTCATTTGATTAATGTTAGCATGGCATATTTTTCTCCATCCATTTCCTGTTGATCTATATGTTTCTTTATATTTAAAATGAGTTTCTTGCAGACAAACATAGTTCAGTTGTGTTTTTGATCCACCCTGACAATCTCTTTTAATTGGTGCATAAAAACCATTGACATTCAATGTGATTATTGATATAGTTGGGTTGATATATATTACTCTTTTCTATCTGTTCTACATTCCTATTTTTGTCTTCCAATATTTTCCCTGAATTTCTGGTTTTAATTGACACTATGATTCCATTTTCTCTCCTTTCCTAGCATCAGATATATAGGTTGCCTTAGAGTTTGCAATGTGCATTCATAACTAATCTAAGCACACTTTCAAATTACACTATACTGCTTATGGGTAGTATGGGAACATTATAATAACAATATAATCCTAATTGTTCTCTCACGCCCTTTGTATCATTGCTGTCATTCATTTCATTATATAGAAGCATACATAAACATATATATATATACATGTATATATATATATATATATACACATATATATACACACACATAAGATATGTACACAAGCGTACATAATTGAATACAGTGTTGCTATTATTTTGAACAAACTGTTATCTGTAAGTTCAATTAAGAGTAAGAAAAATTAGTTATTTTACCTTCATTTATTCCTTTCCAATACTCTTTCCTTTGCTTCTGTAAAAATGAGTTTCTAGCCTATTTTCCTTGTCTCTAAACATTTCTTGAGAGGTAGGTCTGCTGGCAATAAATTCTCTCAATGTTTGTTTGATAAAGTCTATCTCTTCTTCACTTTTGAAAGATAATTCCGTATACAAAAGTCTAGACTCTTTTGTTCTCTCAACATTTGAAAGATGTCTTTCCACTCCTTTCTTGCCTGTATGGTTTCTAACGAGAGGTAAAATATAATTGTTATCTTTGTTCCTGTATATGTAAGGTATTTTTTTTCTTTCGGTTTCTTTCAGGAATTTTTCTTTACTTTTGATTTTCTGTAGTTTGAAAACGTATCCCTAGGTGTAATGATTTGGGCATTTATGTTGCTTGGTGTTCTCTGAGGTATACAAGACTGCAGTTTGGTGCCTGACGTTAATTTGGAGAAATTCTCAGTCATTATTTTCAATATTTCTTCTCGTTTCTCTCTTTCTTTTACTTCTGGTGTTCCCATTACATGTGTGTTATACCTTTTGTAGTTGTCTCACCATCTTTGGATATTCTGTTCTCCACCCCCCCACACACCCCCTAGTCTTTGTTTTCTTTGTGTTTTTTGTCTTTTGATATACTTTGTACTTTTTTCTTGATAGTGAGATATGATGTACCAGGTTAAAGGATCTGCTATGAATAAGTCTTTAATAATTTGGTGGTAAGGTGTACGGAGATGGGAATCATTCTAAAGTCCCATGGTTAGATCTCAGTGTTTTATAGGAGCCTGTCCGCGGCTTGTGAACTTCATAGGTGTTTCTCATTCCCCTCGCACTTAGGAAGGACAGAATGGCTAGAGTGGGATGGACTTGAGAATTTCCCCACCCCCAGGTCAGTTAGCCTCTGATGATACCTCAGGAGGCTAGGTTATGTTTAACTAGTTTCTCCTGAGGGCAGGCCTTGTTAAGAATGTTGCGTTTTGTATTCCAGATTGGTTTCCTTTCTCCTCCCACTGGGGGAGGTACTGGGGATTTGTCTCTGATGCTTACTGTGAGAGCCTTGTGGAACGCTAGAGGTAAATCTCACAAAACTGTAGGTTCCCCTTGGAGTTTTTAACTCTCAAGAGTTTTTCACACTGAGGCTCCAGCAAATTGTCAATTACAGTTCAGGTTTTCCTATCCTGGTACTGGTTTCCATGGAAGTTTCTGCTAGTGAGTCTCAGCTTTGGTAAGTATAGAATGTTTGTATGCTCCTGGACTCTCTAATCTTGGGGCCAGAGGTTTGTGTCCTCACCTTTCTTATTCATCCCAGAAAAGTTCTTAATTTCTTAGTCTATTCAGCTTTTTTCTTGTTGTTAGGATTTTCTTTTAAATTGCTTAAATATAGAACTGGAAATCAGAAACCTGTCATTGTAATTTCAAATTGAAAATCTCAGGCAATATTTTGAAGGACTCAAGATACATGTTATTTCATTTAGATAAAATGAATCATGGTGGCCAGAAGGAGTGGTGACCCCATTGCTTATGTGAAGTTAGTTAAAATCCCTAGCCCTTTACCCATACCTTGACATGCACCCCTGCAGGGATGTGATCAAGGGTTGGGTTTAATTAAAACTGAAAAAAGTTCCAGGACCTTGTTACCGTGTAAATACTTATTTTTTAATTAAAATCATTAGGATTTAAATTAAATTTATAATGATTTTAAATAACCTTTGTTGATATCTAGCTTCTGTTTCCATATATATATAGTAGAAATTGCTGATATATATTAACAATTGATTCATTTTCCACATTATTTCTTTAGTTTGAATGTTTTTACTTTTGAATAGAGTAGCAATCTGGCATAAAGTATATTTTTTAGTGAATTCTATGTTTTTTTTTTTTTAAGGTTATTTATGTTGAGAGAGTGAGCATGAGCAGGGGAGGGGCAGAGAGAATCCCAAACTGACTCTGCATTATAGCATAGAGTCCAATTTGGGGCTCAATCCCACAAATTGTGAGATCATGACTTAAACTGATATTAAGAGTCTTAACTGACTGAGTCACCTAGGTGCCTCTTTTCTTAGTGAATTTTTAAAGGATGTTATATTTCAATAAAGAAGTATAACCAAAATCTTTTATCCAGCATTCAGCTCTCCTTCTTTTGGTAAATTTTATGTCATGCATTTTTTTTTATATTCATGTATGGATTTCTCAACTATTTATAGTATTTGTTTCACATTTTAAAATTTGAAATAAGTACCTGTTTATTATTTCTGTTCTTCTACAAATATAATTTTGGCTTAAGCTGATACTTCAGAATTTCCAAGTTTGTTTACACATCTGTGTATTTAGCTTCAGATGGTTCATTTTCATTTTTGTATAGTTTTTATTGTTTGGGTATACCCCCACGTGTATTTATCATTCCTCTCCAATGTAGAATATTTAAGTTGTTTCCATTTTGGGCCAATATAAAATATAATGTAAATATTGTACAACTCTATATGCACATGTAGATTTTTTTCTGAAAGGAATCGGTAGAAGTTTCTTAGTATCACTAAATGGCCCTTCCTGTAGACTAGGTAAAGAGGTCCTAAGATCTACATCTACAATAATGCTCTGTATTTTCAGGATGTTTACCTTTTGCCAGTCTGGGGGTATAAGATGGTGTTCTCTGGTTACTTTAATTTGTATATCCATGAATAAACGTGAGGTTTAGTATCTTAGCTTCATATATATATATATATATATATATATATATATATGTCATTTAATATATTGGTCATTCATTGTGTAT
>NW_024419585.1:0-4556 GCF_014898765.1 Herpailurus yagouaroundi
CCCAGCTTCTGCTCTCTGCCCCCCTCCCTCCAAGCACCGTTCCCAGTTTCTTACCAGGCTCACCATTTCTACCCTTGTGACTCATTGTTTGGTAAACAAGGCACAAAGCCAGGAAAACCTAGCAGCCGGCTGTTCCTAACAGCCTCCCAGGCGCTGTGCTGGTCCCAGCTGTGATCTGCTTATAACCGATGGTGGTGCCTAGTGAGGCAAATTGCTTTTTTACTATTGAATCGATTTCCTTAGAGCCCCTTGTAGTTCTGAAAACCCCACTGAAGAACACTGGGACCCTGACTGGACCAGTGTAGCTTGGAAGGATCGCTCTCTTGTTCCGAGCCCTGTACTTCATTAATTCAGCTCAAGAGCTCAGGTTTTGGGGCCCTGCATTACCCAGAGATACATATGGAGCTTGTTTTCAACCAGAATTAATTCCTCCCCGATTCCGCTATACCTCTGCAGGTGTATTTTGGAGCCCCCACGGAAGATGCTATGTTTACATTTATTCAAGTTCATTCGATTAGACCAGTATCATTCTTCCAGCCTCTGGTGATTGTCTGGGAGGCTGATGATGAAGGAGAAGCCTGGTGTCCTCTGTGAAACTGATCACTAGATGAGCATTTCCCAACAGAATGTTCCATGGCGATGGAAATGCCATATAGCTCAGTGGTACACGATGGTACCTGTTGGTGGCTGTTGAACACCTGAACTGAGGCTGATGCAACTGAGGAGCTGAATTTTAAATTGTATTTAATTCTGAACAAATTTTCATAGTCACGTACGGCTAGTGGATACCACAGTGGACAGAGTACATCTAGATGTTTACCTGAGAACTGGGCAAAAACTCTGAGCAGACCACCCAACTCTAACCGACTGAGCCACCCAGGCGCCTCTATATACACATATTTTAAAGAAAATGGTTTTTTGGGTTTTTTTTTCATACTTGTGGAAGGAATCCATGCCTGCTGTGGCGAAATGCAGGAGAGCACATAGAGGAAATGAACAATGACCAATAATCCTGCCGTCGGGGACAACTGCTGTTACTGTTTCAGCATATTGCCTTCATCTTTTTTCTGTGGGGATATCTTTCACATCGCTGAGAACATACGCTCTCTGACATTTGCATACTGGTGTTTTTCATCGACAGTGTTTTCTCAGATCGTTAAACATTCTTCCAAAACAGTCTTCAAGGCTGTAGAGCAGTTCATTATATTAATGACTAATCATTTGTATGACCAGTCCCCCATGGCTGTACTTTTGGGTTGCGTCTAACTTTTTCTGTTACTGTAAATAAACCGACGGTCACGTCTTTTTGTCCAAAATAGCTCTGTGTATGATTTGCATTGATTTCTCCACACAGACTTCCTGAAGGAGTATCGTTAAGGCTAAGGATATGAACACTGTTGGTTCGTTTGTTTGTTTTAAGCTTATTTATTTATTTTGAGACAGAGAGCATGGGGCAGAGAGAGGGGGAGAGAGGGAGACTCCCAAGCAGGCTCTGGTGGCGCACGAATCATGACCCGAGCCAAAATCAAGAGCCGGATGCTTAACCGAACTGAGCCACCCAGGCACCCCATGGATATGGACACCTGTTAAGGCTAATTCTTTCAAGAGAGGACGGGAAGTTAGCCCAGACCCCGTGTCAGCTCTCCGCGGTTAATGCTTTCCCTTCTGAACGTTGGACACCGTTTGATTATCATCCCACATTAATGTCCAGTCCGCCAGTGTATGCTTCTTAGATTCCAGTTTCCTAGCCTTTATGAAAATCGGGGTGACGGGCTCCCCCGTCCTCCAGCAGCACCTCTTGTGTATTAAAGTTCCTGTAGGATGAAGTCAGCTCGTCGGTGGGGCCCGCCGCGTTCGTTCATCCGCTCGGTGCGGTCCTGCTACGTCCTTCTGTACTTGGAGCTTCAATTCTTGTCTTGCTGTCACTGTTCTCACACTTTCCACGCTGGTGATCTTTCCCCCTAATACGGGAAACGGAACGAGTGTGCGGCAGAGGCTGCTAACCGCTCGACAAAATCCGCGTTCGTGCTTCTGAACGCACACCAGGACCACCTTCCCCAAGCTCCGGGGCCATTGGGGGCGCCGCGTGGTTGAGCTCCAGCCAACTGCGCATGAGCGGAAGTGACGAAGTGACGAACTGCTTCCGGGCCTGGCGCGTCAAAACCCACCCTGTGGGAGGGAGACGTCTCCCGGGGCAACGTGAGGAGGGCGGGCCAAGGAACCCCTACCTACAGTTGTGTTTGGTCGTGGACCCTCTTTTCTCTTTTGCCCTCTTTGGGCTCGGTTGCGATTTATAACTTCATTTAGTCCTGCTTGAGCGGCCTTTCCTTTATTCTTGGATCATGAGATCAGCCCCACCTAAATGTCCTGGGGATTCTCCTTCCCACGTGTTGGCAACACGCTGGACCGTCCAGCGGGCCCTCCCCAGCTGCCCCCAGACTCCTGGGTCCCAGGGAGCTTTCTTGCATTTCCCCTTGCAGACAGATGCCCCTGGTGGTGCAGAATTGGATCCGCAATGGTACTCCTCTGCACTTTCTCCGAGAAATTTTGGTGAGAGTTTAGCAGAAATTGTATTGCAGTTTCGGTAGGGTGATGAGAAGCCGTTGTGCCTGCTGCATAAGGAAGGTGGGTCTTGCTGGGAGGCGGGGGGGGGGGGAAGGGGGGCGGTCTGTACCCTGAGGAGTGTGACCGCGGAGTTTGGCAGACCGGCCTCACCGGGTACAGTGAGAATTTGGTGTTCCGGAAGCCATCTGAAAGGGAGGGTTAAGAAAGACAGGTGGGCAGGGGAGGGCAGGGAAAAACTGGACCACCCCCTGAGAGGAGTCCGCTGATCAAAGTCCCCAGAGGATAGGATGGCTAAAGAACCCTGGAGAACAGAGGTGTCTAATGGTGAATTTGCAGCTGTTGTGTGACCCCTCCATTCCCTTCAAGGGCTTGGCGCAGCTCTGGACAGACGCGGCGCGCCGGTGGCAGGACGGCCACAGGCTGGAGGGACTCGGCAGCTGCAGGCGCTCAGGGCCCGGGGGGTGATTGTGTGGACGTGAGCCTTCTCCTCCCCGCCCCACCCCCCCTTCAGCCCAGCCTCCCGGGAACTGGCCAAACTTTGGGGGGAGGATTTAGACGTCCACAGGATGTGGAATGGATGTTTAAACCAGTTTTATTTAGGGAGGCTTCAGCTGACATGGGAGTTACAAAATAAACAAAGCCATTGCTAAAAAAACAAAAACAAAAACAAAAAAAACATCATATCACGAAGACCTAAGTAGGTAGTCAGGTAATTGGCACCTTAGAACACCCAGGCCAGAGGGGTTCTGTACTGTGAGCTGGTGTAATGGCAGAGCTTTGCTCTGTTCTCCGGCTCTCTGGCTCCTGGCCCCTGTTCTCACTCCGTGCCTGGGAGCAGAAAGCAGTGATGCTGGTTAGAAACAGGCTGGATCCTCACGCGTCTGTCTGTCCGTCCTTGAGCACCGGGTGCTCCTGGACGTCCCGGGCTCAACTCTTCCCTGAGCTACTCCCGCGGGAGGCTTAGGGGTGATCCATGACTAGCTCTGTTGATGCACTGAGCTCAGGAGTGTGTATGGTGGGGGTGAGGAGGACGTTCCTCCCCCTAGGGACAGAAATTTTCCCTAGTAAGGAGGAGCATGTAAGAAACAAATTCACGAGGAAGCTCGTCAGGGTCATAAAGCTACCTTTCCTGAATGTCAGAAATATTCTTCGTTTCCATCAAAGAATTTTGGCCCCAAACCAAAGGGGTGGAGACATCGGGGCCATCTGGGCAGCCATAGAGGAAGAGAGTTTATCGGACCCGCTGTTTCCCTCTTCT
This sequence comes from Herpailurus yagouaroundi, assembly GCF_014898765.1. Taxonomy (NCBI): domain Eukaryota; kingdom Metazoa; phylum Chordata; class Mammalia; order Carnivora; family Felidae; genus Herpailurus; species Herpailurus yagouaroundi. Next base: position 3,824 of record NW_024419585.1, read on the forward strand.
CTAGATAAAGACGTGTGTTGACGGGTGTAGAGAGGGGGAGGTTTCCTGAGTGCAAAGTGCCGAGGTGCAAACCCTGAGATAAAAAGTCATAAATAGACCGAGGGCCTGACCGGTGCCAGGCTCAGTGTCCTTGAGCCGGTAACACTTGCAGGCCAGGTCCCAGGTGGGGGGGCCGGGGCTGAGCAGCTGCTCTGGAAATTTCCACGGGCCGTCCACCAGCTCCCGGGAAGCTCTGGGGCTCCTGACGGCGTGGAGTTACGAAACAGACACAAGATGTGGTCCCAGCTCACAGGGAGCTGGGCCCCTGGAGAAGAGGCTCGGGGACGTTTGCCAAGAAAGCAAGTGAACCAGCAGGTTGGAAAAGTCTTAAAGCTGTAAATAACGTCAAGGCATGGGCTCAGTCAAGAAAATGTCAGTATCCCCTTCCAAGTATTAGAACCCATTTCATCTTTCAAGGAAAATGGAAGTATAAATTTCATGTTAAGGTAAAAGCTGATTTTGGTAAAAGCCTGGCCGGCTCAGTCGGAAGAACGTGGGGCTCCCGATCTTGGGGTCATGGGTTCAAGCCCCACGTTGGGTGTGTCACAAACAATATATCAGTTGTGTTTTTTTAAAGGAAAAATGTTTACAATTCGTTACCAGTTGCTAGAGTCTGAGATGTTCTTAGGAAATCGGGTTAAAAGCAAAGTCTTTTTAAAAAGTTTTTACTTATTTATTTTATTTTATTTTATTT
>NW_024419586.1:0-3749 GCF_014898765.1 Herpailurus yagouaroundi
ATACGCGTGGTTTCTGTGGTGTGCACCAGAGAGGCCTGGGCCGGGGGTGGGGGGGTGGGGGGGGGAGGAGTCGTGACCCTCAGACGTCCTGCACCTCTGATTTCCACCTCCCGGCTAACCTGCAGACCCAACGGTTTGCCAAGTCCCCGGGTTTACTGTTGAAAATCGTGTGTGTTCGGTGACCCGTCAAGAAGTGTGAGACAGGGCGCTGAGTCCCGCTCCCCAACTGTCACCACCCCGGGGCGGGCACCTGCAGCGGGATGTCGGGGTCCAGCTCGAAGGAGGGCACTTTCTCTGTCCACGGCAGGAACTTTTTCGTGTCGGGATCTATGTAGTAGTCAAAGATGGTTCCCTGCGAGGGGAACTTGATCGTCTTGAACTCGTTGACCCACCATTTGCTGAACTCGACTCGGTAGTCCACAAGCTGTTGAAAAGCAAACCGGAGCCCGGCTAGGGACGCCCAGAGGCCCCGCCTGGACGGCTGGCTCCCCGGCGGGGGGGGGGGGGGGCAGCCGCTCACCTGGTCCTGGAACATGGCCCCCCCGAAGGCCCAGAAACAGGCAAACACAAAGTAGAGCTCGTACAGCTCCTTGGGGGAGTCGGGCGGCACGCTCTTCTCTGTGAGGAGGCACTCCAGCAGGTACAGGATGGTCTGGATGACCGTGACCTCCGGTATGGGCGTGATCTTCTTAAACCCAAAACGCAACTTGTCCAAGCACGTGGGCAGGTACTTGTCAAAGAGGATCATGAGGTTGGCCTTTTCCGACTGCACCTTGCGCCTCTCAATCCAGCTGCTCACTACCCTGGGGGAGACGGGGGGCACTGGGTGGTGGGGCCACCGTGGCGGGCCCGCGTGGCCTCCCTCCCCTTGGTGAACATCCCTGGCGCCTCTGAGTGACTCTGGCGCTCCTGCCTGGTGATGCGGCCAGACGCAGACCTTGAGAGGGTCTGACGGGGGTGGCGGGGCTGTGGGGGTGTGCTCTGCCTCTGGCATTCTAGCCATAGGGGGTCCTGTAGCCTAGAACGACTGGGAGACATCTTCGCTACCCCAGATGAAGCCACTACTGATGGGGGCAGAGCTGGACATAGGGGAGGAGAAAGATTTCACATCGTCTGTGTGGAAAGGGGGAGGGGGATAGGAAGGGAAGGGAAGACAGAGGAACAGGTGCCTCTCATTAGATCATCTGAGTTCCTGGATCCAGCCGTGCCTGAAGCACCGCTTGGTGAATTGAGCCAACCTTTTTTTTTTTTTTTTTTTTTTTTGCTTCAGCTAGTTTGAGATGAATTTGTCACGTTCTACGGAGGCGTCCAAACTAATGCAATAGGGAACCATTGAGGACCCGTGTTGGCCTGTCTGGTGTCCACCCGCTGCTGGCGTGGGTTGTTGAGAAGCGGGCCACCCCAAGGGCGAGGGTACAGACTCTGGAGCCTGCTGCCTGGGCTTGAATCCCCTTCGGCCAGCAGCAGCTTGGGCGAGTTACTCAACGTGTCTGGCTCCCAGGTTTTTCACTTCTGAGTGGGAGTGAGGACTGCCTGGGCTGATATTTTTAGAGCCTGCAGAAGGGAGCCTGGCCTGCCGTGAGCGCTAAGTGGCCTGCCTAAAGCATAAACAGCGTCCGGCCCCCTCGTGGGTCAGCGAGCGCATCATTTCCAGGATGGGGCAGAAGCGGGGGGCTCACGTCACCAGATACGGCTAGCCTGGCATCCGCAACCCCGAGGACAGGCTCTGATTCCTACCGTGCCTCCATCAGGACGGAGGACCGGCAGCTAAAACGTCTGCCCCGCTGCACCCTGGATTGTCCAGAATGACAGAGCGATCCTTTCCACGATCTGTGTCCGTGGGCAAAGCGTGGTAAGCCCCCGCCCGGCTCCCAGGGGGAAACCTTGCTCCCCTTCCTGCTCTGGGATGTGCCCTGCGGTCTCCCGGCCTCAAGTCACTGCTGTCCCCCATGGGAGGGATGTCTTCCTCCCGGGGGTCGGGGGGGCGCGTGTTGGCCCCCTGCCCTCTTCACTCCCCCCCCACCTCGTCCCCAAACAGCCGCTCACCGGCTTGGTCCTTCCTCCGGGGGCCTCGAGAACCACTCCTGGCACAAGGCTTCCTTTCGGCTCTCTCCTTCCTACCCACCCCCACCCCCGGGGTGCCCCTGAACCCTCCGCCTCCCTCCTGTTGCCTCGCCTTCCCACCCTGGAAACTCTCACGTGTGGTGTAGCGGCTCCCAAAACACACGTCCACCAGGACCCATAAATGTGACCTTCTTTGGAAAAGGGTCTTTGCAGATGTAGTCAAGGTTAGGATCCCGAAATGAGGGCGGGCCCCAATCCCATGACTGTCCCTACAAGAAAAGGGGACTGAGGGGAGACCACGAGAGACACAGAAAGGTGGCCATGTGGATGTGGACGCAGAGATCGGGTGAGGCATCCACGAGCCTCGGCCGTGGCCACGGGCGGCCCAGAGAAAGGCCTGGGGCGCTGGCTCCCTGGGGGCCTCTGGGTGGAACCAGACCCTCCAACACTCTGATTTTGGGTTCGGGCCCCCGAATCAATGCCAGATCTTCCATTTCTTAAGATTTTGAGCATTTCTCACATTGTCCCTTCCTCCCCGCCCCCAGTGGTCACCCATCGTCCCCTGGCGTGGCCGGCCCTCTGTACCCCAGAAAGGGCCCCCGTGTGGGCCCCGCAGGCCGGTCCAGTATCAGCTCCTTCCTGCCAAGAGCATCTTCAGGCTTGATGCTCCGTCCACGGACACCCGACCGCCACCGGGACCCCGGGACCTCCCCCTCTAGCCACCCCGCCCCGCCCCGCCACGTTCCCGTCAAGGCTGGTTCTCGCCCGGCGAGCTCCCTGCACTTTCTGTCCGCCTGGAAAACTTCCTCTCCCGCCAGGTGTCAGCCCAAACTGCGCCTTCCTCTCGGGAACACTTCCCTGCAGGGTTCCCGGCGCACGGGGCCGTGTGCTAGTCACCTCGTGTTTACACGGCTGTCGCCGGTCCTTCCGCTGCCGTGACCCGGGGCCCGGGGGAGGCCCTGCGTGCGGAATTTGTTGAGCGAATGCCCGCACGCCCGCACAGGCGACTCGGAAACGCCACCAGCCTCGCCTTTCTCTGCCAGTTTGGAACGGAAAAGCGAAAACCCAACTCACGGGTTCCACCCCAGGTCTGCGGGGTTGATGTACAGGATCCCGGCTCTGGAGACGGTGGCCGGGGTGGCCGTCCTCAGGTGGCTGATCTCAAACACCAGCCTCATGGTGCGGTTCAGGGGGATTCGCTCGTTGCTGGCCAGAGTGAGGACCTGGGAAGGGGGTCAGGCCTGTGGGTTTTCAGCGGCCGACGTGCCATTGTCCTGATGGTTCATCACACCGGGGCATCTCAGAACAAAGAGGGCCCGTGCACCTGTGCTCGTCACCAGCCAGCTTCCCTAGATGTCCCTGACACCTGTCCCACCCCTAGACAACACAGGAGGCTTCTCAAAGTGAGCACCACGTAGGGCATCACTGTGATACCACATTTGCTTCTGGAAAGCGTGGCCCGGGCCCCCCCCCACCCCAGAGTTCTTGTGTTCCCTGTTCCACCCAAGTAAGAATCGTCGTCTTCCACTATTTCTAGATCATTCTGAATTCTGTTTCTGTCTTCCAAGATGTTAGACGTCCTGCCACGTTATGTCACGCGCCATTTAGGCAAGAAAGTTTTCCATATCTGTGCCCTGCACCCATGCTGCTGCCATTCCAGACAGACCCTCACTCCCCAGGGCCAG
>NW_024419587.1:0-5653 GCF_014898765.1 Herpailurus yagouaroundi
GGTCAACATCACTCCTCATCAGGGAAATATAAATCCAAACTACAATGAAATATCAACTCACACTGTCAGAAAGGCTGAACTCTACAGCACAAGAAACAACAGGTGTTGGTGAGGATGCAGAGAAAGAGGATCCTTTTCGAGGTGCTGGTGGGAATGCACCCTGGCACAGCCACTATGGAAAACAGCATGGAGGTTCCTTAGAAAGCTATAAATATAACTATGTCACGATATAACAAATGCACTACTAGGTAGTTACCCAAAGGGTACAAAAATACTAATTTAAGGTAATTGTACCTCTATGTTTATAGCAGTTATGTCACAAACAACCCAGCTAAGGAAACAACCCAGCCGAAGTATGCATTGATTGATGAATGGGTATAGAATACGTGATATATCTACATAACCCCGTCCACGCACACTGGAATATTTCTCAGCCATAAAAAGAATGGCATTAGCCATTTGTAAGGACAGGGATGGGCATAGAGAGTATTATATTTACTGAAATAAGTCAGAGAAAGACAAATATATGATTTCATCCATATGTCGAATTTAAGAAACAACAAATGGACAAAGGGACAAATAAGAGAGAAGAGGCAAACCAAGACATAGGCGATTTTTCAGTGTTCACTTATTTATTTAGAGAGAGATGGGAGGTGGGGCAGAGGCAGATAGGAAGAGAATCCCAAGGAAACGTGCTGTCAGTGCAGAAACCAAAGTGGGGCTCGATCTCAGGAATGATGAGATCAAGAAAAGAGGCCAGATCAAGAGTCGTGGGCCTAAACCATGGAACCACGTAAGCAGCACGAAACAGATACCTTAACTATAGGGGAAAAACTGATGGTTACCCTGGGGAGGGTGGGTGGAGAGGTGGGGAGGTAGTTGATGGGGATTAAGTGGAGCGCTCATAACGAACACTGGGTGCTGTATTGCAATGTTGAATCACTATATTTTACACCTGAAAGTAATATTACATTGCATGTTAACTAACTGGAATTTGAAGAAAAACTCAAATAATGTATTTATAGTGCCTGCAAATGGCCATGTTGGCATACAGCCCATGAAGAAGCATTTATTGCAGAAAATATACTACCAGAAAGAATACCTAGAATATTTGAACTAAGGTATGTGCCTTTCCTTTCCCACCCCAGATCAGCAAGTAGAAACTCCAGTGCAAGTAACTGGGACTATAGACATGTGCCACTGAGCCTTTCTGCAACCTCCCCTCCAGACTGTTGTAGCCAATACACAGGGTTTCCGGTGACCAGCTCCTGTTCAGAGGATTCTCTCCCAGAGGGACAGGATGTCAGTGACCCTACGCTGTTTGCTGTTGAGGCCAAGCCCCAGCAGGTGCCACTGAGATGTGCAACTCACTCATTGTTGGCAGCCCCACTCCCAGGAAGGAAGCTCTGCCCTGGGCACAGTCCACTAGGGATGCTGGGAACCTGATCACCCCAGACCTGACTTGTATGGCAGGAGTCTCATGCCACCAGGACAAGCAAGCCACAAGGCAGTGAAGCTGCCAGCCACCCCTAAACAGAGCCCTCAGTTTCCAAACTGTTTGGAATCCTGTTTGTCCCCGACACCCCCTGCAGCTGCAGACCTTTGCCCAGAGTATTACCCAGGGTAAATCAAGGAGCAAATCTGTTCCTATAGAACTGACTTCATTTCCAGCTAAGTGTGAGGAAGAAGGTCTGGGCCTCATGTTGTGGGAGAGTCAGGTGCAGGAGAGAGATGGTTTCAGTGGAGGATTCCTAACCTACTCCCCCTCACCTGCAGGAGAGAGCCAGAACCAGGGACAGTGGAGGGAACAGCTCCTGTCAGAACACATATCAGACTATGGTCTCAACAACTCTCCATTCAGAGTAGTCCGAGGTTGTAGGGTTCAGACTGGAGACTCCATACATCAGAGGGTGGTTGAACATAGGAGTGCTCTCAAATGAAGCAGAGTATCTCATCATGTGGTTTGGGAAAGAAAGAGATAAGGAATGCCCAACCAAACCACTGTCACCATGGTCTGGCTGTGTGAATGTCCCAGGTCACACCACCTCTGTAATTATGGGACTACCGCCCTTCCCTCCACATCATGTCTTTGAGTTTCACCTGGTTTCAGGTGTGCATCAGTAGTGTCACATTTCTCTGGCAAAGCATCCCATTGATGGAAGTTTCGGAGTTGGTTTATTCCTTTATATTTAGAAAGACTTTCGCCTTATTCTGAGCTTATAACACTAAGAAAGATGCTATAAATATTTACACACCATTTATTTTCTGAACATGGGATTTCATTTTTCAGGGACAAATACTCGGGAGTGGTATTTCCAGGTTCCTTTTTATGTCATCCATGTATAGTTTCATAAGCGACAGCCAACGGTTTTCCAGAGCTGGTGTTTATTTGTCAATCCTTCCTGCATTGTTTGAGGCCCCACGTATGCTGGATGCTCACCTGGATGTTGCTGTCAGTGTTGTTTTCATTCCGGAGCCATTGGGATGTGTGTATAGGGCATCTATTGCGTTCTTGATTTGAATTTCCCTGACAGTCGATGGTGTGAAGAGTCTTCTCCAGTCCGTAACTAATGTGTTTATAACCTCAAGGATAGGATGTCTACTACACAAGGCTGTGCTTGTTTTATGGAGGTTTGTTTCCTGTCTTCCTATTGACTGTTGAGGGTTCTTAGCATATTCAAGATGCAGGTCTCTTGGTGGTTATGCAATTTGTGAATGTTGTCTCTTACTCTGTAACTTATCTTACTATTGGTATTCATGTGGGCAGATAAGCGTATTTGATTTTCACAGTCTATTGATACCCTTTCTTTTTATGGGTCTTGTGTTCTTAGCTATAGTTTTCATTTTCTTGATTATTGATTGCTTGTGACTAATATATTTTTTTAAATGTTTATTCTTGATAGAGATAGAGGACAGAATGTGAGTGGGGAAAAGCAGAGAGAGAGGCAGACACAGAATCTGAAGCAGGCTCCAGGTTCTGAGCTGTCAGCATAGGGCCTGACAACGGGGCTCAAACCTTCAAATTGTGACATCGAGACCTGAGCTGAAGTGAGACACTTAACCAACTCAACCACCCAGGCACCCCACTGATTTCTTGACTTACAATGTAACTAAAAGTCTTGTTTTTTTCTGGTTTCTCTCAATGTTGACGTGTTCCCTATTTGGTCTCTGGTGACTTAGACTTTTGTCGTTTGTTTTCAAATTTATAGACTCTAGCAAATCATTTTCGTGGGATGGTTTTTCCTAATATTTGGAAATGTTGTGGAAATACATGAAATTGAAGTTCAAATTTCACAAGAGTTGCCATTCTGTGTCTGTTTGGCCAGACTGCTCATCAGGTTTGATAGATATGCTCCTGGGGTCAAAAAACACGTTTACCTTTTCAGGTGGCGGGCTTTCTATATGTCTCAGGAGCCGTTGAGCTCTGTGCACACAACCGAGTTCTTGACACAATTTTTCCTTCGCAATTCTATGTGAAACCCTCAAAATCCATTTTTTGCATTGCCAATTTTAGACACTTCATGAATAGAATGCATTGAAGCTCTTGTATCATTTCCTAAAATTATTTTACTCTTGCATGTTTGGGACTGTAATTTTTCTTCTTCCTTCCAAGGGGAGCTCATATCTGCATTTGTGGAATTCTTCCAGGCTTCTCATCTGTTAATACTTTTCCAACGTGCTGTGCAGTTTTTGACCAAATGAATACTTAGGTTTATTTGTACTCAACCACATTGGGTGATAGGAGCCGCGAGACAGGCTGCATCATATGGGTTTTTTTTTGTTGTTGTTGTTGTTCCCTTGTATGTTATCTGTCATATTGAATGTTTATAGAACATCTAGCCCCTCACTTCATGAACCACTAACAGGGGACATGGTTCTCGGTTCTCTTCAAGAGACAGGAAAGGAAGACAAGGGAGCTGAGACAGCAAATCGGGGAAGGAACACCAGAACTTCTCAGGAAGCGTCAACTGTCCACACTTGCCAGTTCTGCATATGTGGGTCCCTGCTGAGGCCCAACTTGGGTTCTTGTGCATGTGTCTGGACAAGCTGCCCATGATGTGTGGGCACAGTGGAGTTGGGAAGGGCAGCTGTGGTTTGAATTCCAGCCCACCTGGCACTGCTGTGAAAATTCATGAGTATGCTAATTTATGTCCACCATCAGTTAGGGATATAATGAGTAAATGCAAGACGTTAGACTCACTACCTTCGATTCCATGTTCATGACAGTTTGTGACAACAATTCTCCCTTCCTTTTTCCCACTTTTTAAATTTTTTAAGTTTGTGTTTAAATATTTGTTAGTTAACATATTGTGTAATATTAATTTCAGTCGTAGAATGTATTGGTTCATCACTTACATTAACACCCAGTACTCATCAGAACTCGTGGCCTCCTTAATCCCCAACACGCATTATCCCATCCCCCACACACCTGCCCTCCAGCAACCCTCAGTTTGGTCTCTAACCTTAGAGTTTTTTTTTATGATTTCTTGCTCTTTTTCCCCTCCCCTAGATCTAAATTCCCCATAGGAGGAAATCATATGGTGTTTGTCATCTTTGACGGACTTACTTTGCTTAGCATGATACCCTCTAGCTGCATCAACATCTTTGCAAATGACAAGATTTCATTCTTTTTTATGACTGAGTAATATACTATTCTATACATATAGCAGATTAATCACATGGTGGACTTTTGGTCTCCTTCCTCAGTTTGGCTGTCATAGTTAATGCTGCTGTAAACATTGGGGTGCATGTGCTTCCTCAAATCAGAAGTTTTGTATGCTTTGGATGAATTCCTAGTAGAGCAATTGCTGGAGTGTAAGGTTGTTTAATTTTTAGTTTTTAAACTGTTTTCTGGGATGGTCTGGGCACTTTGCATTCCCACCAAGAGTCTAAAAGGGTTCCCTTCTCTCCTCATCCTCATCAATATCTGTTGTTTCCTGAGTTGTTAATTGTAGCCATTCTGACAGGTGTGCGGGCATCTCTCATTGTAGTTTTGATTTGTAAATCCCTCATGATGAGTGATGTTGAGCGTATGTTCGTGTGTCGGTTAGCCATCTGAATGATTTGTTTGGAAAAGTATCTCCTCATGTCTTCTGCCCATTTCTCCACTGGATTCTTTGTATTTTGTGTGTTGAGTTTGAGAAGTTTTTGTAGATTTTGGATAGTAAGCCTTTATCAGATATGTGGTTTGCAAATACCTTTTTAATTTCTGTAGAATGCCTTTTAGATTAGTTTGATTGTTTCTTTAGCTGTGCAGAAGGTTTTTATTTTCATGAGGTCCCAGTAGTTCAAGTTTGCTGTTCTTTCCCTTGCCTCTCGAGACACGTCTAGTAAGAATTTGCTATGTCCGAGGTCCAGGAGGTTGCTGCCTGTTCTCCTCTGGGATTTGATGGTCTCTTGTCTCACATTTAGGTCTTTCACCCATTTGGATTTATTTTTGTGTATGGAGTAAGAAAGTGGTTCAGTTGCATTCTTCTGCATGTTCTGGTCCAGTTTTCCCAACACCCTTTGTTGACAAGGCTGTCTTTTTTCCCATTACATAGTCTTTCCTACTTCATCCAAGATGAGGTGGCCATACATTTGTGAGTCCATATCTGGGTTTACTATTCTGTTCTCTTGATCTATGTGTCTCTTTTGTGCTTGTAGCTTACTG
>NW_024419588.1:0-7454 GCF_014898765.1 Herpailurus yagouaroundi
CCACAATCATGTGAGCCAATTCCTTACAACAAATATCTTCGGATTTACACACACACACACACACACACACACACACACACACATCCTGTTTGTCCTGTTTCCCCAGAGAACCCTGACCAATACCACTGAAATAATAAATCAGACTCGGGGGGCACCTGGCTGGCTCTGTCAGTAGAACGTGTGACTCTTGATCTCAGGGTTGCATAAGTTCGAGGCCTGTGTTGGGTGTAGAGATTACTTAAAAATAAAATCTTTCATAAAATAAAATAAAAATATAAAATACAATAAAATAAATCAGAGTCAGATCATGGTGTCTCAAAGACTCGAAGCAGGAAGAATCCTAAAATGCAATTGGAAAAACTTAGATAACATATTTCCACATCTTATTTTGTGACTGGGACAGCCAAACCCAGACAGAGTAAGAGACTGGCTGAAGGTCAAGCAAGCAACAGAAAATCCAATTGAAACCAATTTGGTGGGAGAGTTCCTGTCACCTTCCTCCTGCTAGTTTGAATCGCCTGCCTGAGAAGGTAAAACAAGGATGATACAAATGAGAACAGGGAAGATTCTCTCCCTCCCAAACCCCCAAAGACATTTCAGGTCCTTAAAAACTGTGAAATCCAAGACTCAAATACCAACTTCCATCCAACTTGTCACTAACCAAGTTGTGGATGAGGCCCTTCTTCAGCTCAGCGCCATTTCTTTGGGGTTCTAATCACCTCACACTAAAGGAATTAATTCTATCCACACCAAGGTAATTTATTTTTTTTTTTTCAACGTTTATTTTATTTTTGGGACAGAGAGAGACAGAGCACGAACGGGGGAGGGGCAGAGAGAGAGGGAGACACAGAATCAGAAACAGGGTCCAGGCTCTGAGCCATCAGCCCAGAGCCCGACGCGGGGCTCGAACTCACGGACTGCGAGATCGTGACCTGGCTGAAGTCGGACGCTTAACCGACTGCGCCACCCAGGCGCCCCATACACCAAGGTAATTTAAAACAGATAAGACATCTGTGTTTGCAACACATCTTCCCTGCCCCTCATCACACACACACACACACACACACACATCCACCTCCTTTCTCTCTCAGGCTACAGTTCTTTGTTTTAAATATTTGATCATTTTTTTTTTCTAATTAATGAAATGTGATTTGATTGTTCACTTTCCCAGTTAAAAGCCTTACATGGATACATCTCTCGAATAACGCAGGGGAAGATATGGAATGGAGAAGATAAAAACCTGGTTGAAAACACTAAAAAGAAATATTCTTTCTAAAATAATTTATTAGTGATCAGTTAGGAAAAATAATAACGCCCGTATTTCCTGTTAATGGCTTACTAAGAGAACTTCTGGAAAGCTATATAGTCTCTGTGCAGAAAATGAGTTCGAACTGCCAAATGTCAAAATCTCAGCGCTTCCCGGGTTTGACAACGGACTTTTCTAAACAACTCTCTCCTTGCCCTCTCTGGGGTCAGGGCATGTGAGACACAGAAAATGAACAGTTGGAGAAAAGAACGCAAAACCCAGCTAGCGACCGTTCAACTCTTTACACACAAGCGCGAAAGTCCATTTCCATCTGGTAAAAGCTCGTGAAGGGGAATTTTAAGTATCTTTGCCTTGGTGCATGTACTCAAAGGGTTTGTCATTGATCCTGTTGAGCAAGCGAGTGGTGAATGAATGTTGCAAGAACGTGGTAAGCAGAAATATCACTCTCCTATTGTCCTATCTTATGCCGACTTATTGGAATAAAGAGGGGAGAGAAATAAAAAGGGGAGAAACAGAAAGAGGGGGGAAAAAGAGACAGAAAATGAAGGGACAAACGAGAATTTTTTATCAGAGCAACATTCTGGAACTTTAGAGTCTTAAAAATATTCGTAGTGAAAGAGCGACCTCTTCTGGTCAGATCAAAAAATGCAGGAACTTCTCTTTTCTCACCAAGGTACGTTCAACCTCAAAGATGGATGAATTACTACATTGAAAAAGAGTGCATTCAAAATTTAATAAATCTGCCGGTGTGCACTAAACCTCATAAACTAGCAAACTCAACTCAGAGTCAGCATCCCGAAGGTGACAAGTTCCAGCAATCCAATGAGAAACTAGGCTTGGATAGGGATCTTGTTCAGGATCCATTCTTCACAGTGATGTCCTTCCCTAGTTAAGTAAAGCAGCTCAGATTTAGCCCCTTATGGTGAAGCAACTTTTCCAAAATATAATTCAAGAGCAAAGACTATGCTCGCTCTTCTAAAGTAACAGGAAGTGGCAGGACATTTGAGGTCAGCATGAGGTCATAGTGACCCACTTGGGCGCTTTTTGGAGCCAAGACAGACGTAGATTTGAGAGCTGGGTTTACATAAATGGGTAACTTTGGGCCACGACTGAACAGTCTGTTTTCCCAACTGCAAAATCAGCATGGGAATGGCTACTCTCAGGGTTTTTTTCCCAAGGAGTCCATGAGAGACCTCATGAAGCACTCGGCCACTAGGAAAGGCTTGGTCACCTTGAGCCTGTGTAGAATGGTCACCACCAAGCACAGTACAGCTCATTGTCAATTACACTGCACATACAACATCTGTGTGTTATCTCTTCTATCTTTACAACTGCTCTTTCAAAAACCTGAAGACAATTTCTTTTGCTTTTTTTATTGCGGTAAAATAGGCACAACACAAACCATTTTAACTATTTGTAAGTGCATTAATTACATTCCCAATTATGCGCAACCACCCCCACTGTCTATTTCCAATCCATTTTCATCACCTTGAACATAAACTTCATACCCATTAAAGGCTAAGTCCCCACTTCCCTTCCTCACCTCCCCCCACTTCCCCCAGCCAACCCTGATGACCTCTACTCTACTCTCTGTCTTTATGAATTTGCCTATTCTAGATTTTTCACATAAGTGGAATCCTACACTCTTTGTCCCTTTGCATCTGGCTTATTTCACCTAGCCTACTGTTTTCAGGGCCCATCCATGTTGTTGCATATATCAAACTGTTTTCCTTTTTTACGGCTGAAAAATATCCCATTGTACGTATATACATTTCGCTTGTCCATCCGTCGATGGACACTAGGGTTGTTTCCACCTTTCAACCACTGTGAATAATACTGCTGTGAACATTGGTGCATAAGTGTCTGTTCGAGTCCCTGTTTTCAATTCTTCCTAGGAGAGGCACTGTTGGGTCATATGCTAATTCTGTGCTTAACTTTCTGAGGACCTGCCAAGTTAGTTCCCAGAGCATCCTCACCGTTTTACAATCCTATGCTCAACATATAAGTGTTCCAATATACTTATATCCTCACCAACACTTGTTATGTTCTTGGGGTTTTTTATATTATTATTATTGTCACTTTCCTAGCAGGTGAGAAGTAGGATCCCATTACAGTTTTGATTTGCATTTCCCTAATGACTAGAGATGCTGAGCATCTTTGCATTTTCTACTTGGTCATCTGTGTACCTTTTTTGGAGAAATGTCTCTTCAAGCCCTTTGCCCATTTTTAATTGGGTCTGTTTGCTTTTTGTTGTCAAGTTGTTAGTGTGTGTGTGTGTTTTTTTAATTCTGAGTATCAAACACTTATCAAATATATGACTTACAAATATTCTCCCCCATTCTGTAGATTGTCTCTTCACTTTCTTGACAGTGTCCTTTTTTTTTTTTAACTTTTAAGTTTATTTATTTATTTTGAGAGAGAGGGAGGGGAAGAGAGAGCCCATGCTGTCAGCATGGAGCCTGACTCAGGGATCCATCCCAGGGAACCGTGAGATCATGACCTGAGCTGAAACCAAGAGTTGGACGCTTAACAAACTGAGCCACCCAGGCGCCCCCTTGATAGTCTCTTTTGATGCATGAAAGTTTTTAATGTTGATGAAGTCCAACTTCCCTGTTTCTTCTTTTGTTGCTTATGCTTATGGTGTTACATTTAAGAATCCTTTGCCCAGCTTGGCGATACCTTATTTTGGGGTGAACAATGCTAACCACTTAACCTACTTGATTACCACCTCCTACATCTGCCTCAGTGTCTTACCCATGAAGCTCTGCTTCCAACCAGATTCTACTCCTGCCCACGTCTTCCGTGCCCACGTTCCTGGACTTCGGTGCCAGTCTCACTTCATCACTTCTACTGGAGTCCCAGCTCATTCTACAACACGGCAACCGTGTTGATAAATCATATGACAGCCTGAGTAACTTAACACTGTGTATCCCATCTAGGTTATGGCCCCCAATTTAAGCTCCCCCCATCATCTAACACCTCCCCTTCTCTTCGTGTTCCTTGTGTGCCCCCTGCCTCTCCTTCCTCCCAATTTCTCCCATCAGGTCCTCCGGGATGCTCGGCTCTGATGAACAGCCAGCTCCGTCCTCAGCGCCCATCGCATTGCTCACTTTTGTGTTGCAGCTGCTGAGTTTGCACTGGATTGGCAGAAGCTGGGACACACGTCTGTGTTCTGGTTGGAAGGTGGGCAGGGGCTCAGGAAGGAACTGTACCAAATCCTACCTTGAAAAGGCAGAACAAGACTGCTGCAGTGAGACACTAGGTGCAAAGAGAGTGTGCAAGTGATGCTGCATGGCCGGCAGATGTCCGCTGCCAGGCTTTTCCAGTCAAAAGGCAAGAGGAAGTGTTAGTGGAGAAAGAATCGGGAGAAGGGCTCCGTGAGGAATCAGATGTAGATGACAGAGGTGACCAGGTATCCAGCTTACTCAGCCCCGTAGAAGGTGATGAACCATGATGGAGGAAGAAGTGAGGGTGGAAATGATGAGTCTGGTTTTGGAAACAGCCTGCGTGGTTTATAAGTCTATAGCTCAAAGAAGCTTCCAGATTCTCAGGCTCAGGCAGTGGCACCAACCGTCATCTAGGGGCCTTGCATGTGGCACCAGCAGCTGTTCTGACAAACCTGTCAGCCAATTCTCATCTCCAAGCTTTGCTCAGGCTGACCTCCTCTGAAGATGTGAGTTGTTCTCGCCTATCCCTAACCATCGTTTCCCAGGCACCCCCCCACCCCCGCCCCCAGCTGGGACCCAGTTACTAACGTGCATGAGCCTGAAAAAATCTACTTCATCACTAACGCGTATGAGCCTTGGAAATCCACTTCACCGTTCAGGACCTCAGTGTCTCATCGGTGCAATGAGAGGGTTAGAAACGACCTCCAAGGCTCCTTCCTGTTCTCTGGGCTCTGGTTCTAAATAAGACGCGGCACTTTCGCTAGTCCACCACCAGGGGGCACAAGAGAGGCGCCCTCTCAAGGGGCTGCCATGGAGGTGCCGGGGTCAACCCCCCCCCCCCCCCCCCATGCAGGGCGCCGCACTGGAGAAGATAAAAGGTAGGACGCGATCCTTCTGAAGCCTCCTTAGGCAGATCCTTAGGCCTGGGGGGAAACAAACAAAAACGTTAAATAAGTAGTAGCTGCCAACTTTCTATGTCTTTATACTCTTTACCACTTTATTAAAGTAAAAAGTATCTTACTGCTTCTTCACGGCCAGAGTTGGGATCAGATATATAAATTTTCAGAGCAAATTACATCCAATAATTTTCCGTCCAATTATAAGACAGACAAGGAGAAAAGGATTTTCTTGCTCATGATTGATACAGACCTGTAGTTCACGGCGCGGCTGGCTCATTAAAATCCCCGGCCTGCTTTTAAAATGTACTGATCGCAAAGTGAGACGCCGCAGGTCTCCCTTCAGCTTGGGACAGATTCCTGCTTCCCGCTCACCTCGCCCCACCTCACTCCTGCAAACTCAGCTCCCCTCTGTGTCAACCCTGGAAAGGAAAAGCTGGAGACCATCCGGCAGGTGTCCAGCAGGGGGCAGTGCTGTACACGTGGTACCTTCAAAGCCTTCGGCAAAAAGCTGCAAGGTGGTGGTTAACGCTGAGTGGTTCTCTTATCCTTATCGACGGGATAAAACCATAAAGAAAATACCACCAGAGACTTTTAGACGCTCGACTGTTACGTCTGTTCTTTTTCAAAGAGGCAGGGACAGTGTCTGATTCTAGCATTCTGTCATTATAGTCAATTAATTATCTAGCTGGCAATGCTGGGTTTTGCCAGTCTTCATGTCTCTGTGTGTGGTCTAATCCTGGTCGTTAACACTTAACGGCCGGGGTGCAAGTCACGCTTTCTTTGTGCCTTCTCTTCTCGCGTCTATGGAGAGTAAGATATCCGTGCAACCCATCTCACAGGATTATGTGAGGGTCGGACAGGGTATGTATCACTGGCGATTTGCCATGTGTAAAATGGCTGCGAATGGCAGGTGACACTTTTAGAGGTGAGGGGTCGCTGCACGGTGTTTTCTTTACACTTAGCCAAAAACGTAATTCAAACATCCAAAATTCCCGACTTGAAGTGGCGACCCTCATTTCTTTTTAGCGAGTATCTGACGTCCTGCAGTGTGTCCACTCAAATGAAATCTTTGCACCTCTTAGAAACTATTGATATAGTTAATAGTTAAAGCATGTTTAATGGCACCGGGAGCTCCTGATTATGTATAAGTGAAATTAAGCAGGCTATAGTATAATAAAGTACAATATGACTCCCTTTCAATATGCATGTATTGGGGCGCCTGCGGGGCTCGGTTGGGCGTCCGATTTCCGCTGGGGTCATGATCTCACGGTGGGTGGGTTCAAGCCCCACGTGGGGCTCTGTGCTGACAGCTCGGAGCCTGGAGCCTGCTTCGGATTCTGTGTCTCCCTCTCTTTCTGTCCCTCCCCTGCTCATGCTCGGTCTCTCTCTCTCTCTCTTTCTCTCAAAAATAAATAAACATTAACAATTTTTTAAATATGCATGTATCTATATCTGTGTGTTAGATATGCATATGCATATAAAAATAGAGGGAAATGGAAGCCAGTACCCCAGATGGAAGCAATGGGTATGTCTGGGCAAAGTGGACCCACTGGGCGTGGCTGCCTTCCTGAGTCATTCTTCAGACTGAAGAGCAAGAAATGGGCTAATGGGACAACTAATTGGGTTTCCCTTCATTTCACTTTACTATTAATGTATCTTAACATAAATAAAACTGCATACATTTGAACTCACCTTAATTTAGTAATTTAAAAAATAAACACGCAAAAGCGAATTCAAGTGTTTCAGTCAATGCGAGGGGTGTTTGATTTCACACCCGTGAAAATCCTCAGGTTGCATGTTTCTTCCGTATTCCCATTTCAAACATGGAGCTCCTTCTCAGAAGTTCTTGGGAAGGAAGGGAAAATGGCTCTCAGTGAACAGAAGCTCCACACAATGTGTTTGGTTATCAGGGACATTTTGATGTGAGGAACAAAGGCAAATGAAAAATTAAATTTCCTTACTGCCTGCAGCCCATTGACAGGCCCTTGAAACAGGCAGAGAGACCCTCTGAGAGCTCAGCTTTTGCTAAGGGCAAAAGGCAATTTTAGCCTGATCCCCCCCCCCCCCCCCCCCAGGATCCTGTAAGTCTACTTTAACATATAAAAATTCCTTTAGAAACTT
>NW_024419589.1:0-5460 GCF_014898765.1 Herpailurus yagouaroundi
CTCTGTCTCTCTCTGTCCCAAAAATAAATAAAAACGTTGAAAAAAAATTAAAAAAAAATAAAAAAAAGAAATAACATACTTAAAAAAAAAAATTTTTTTTTTAAAGATGTTTGCGGAAAAAAAGCAGATGTCAGGGCACCCAATGGGCTCAAACAGTGGAGCATGTGAGCAGACTCAATCTTGGGGTCGTAAGTTGGAGCCCCACACTGGGTGTAGATGTTAATTAAAAATAAAAGCAAAAGAGAAGAAAGAAGAAAGAAAGAAAGAAAGAAAGAAAAGAAAAAAGAAAGGAAAGGAGAAAGGAAAGGAAAAAAAAGAAAGAAACAGCAGATGTGAAATCATTTCTTTTTAAGAAAAGTGAGGTCACAGAGGGAATGTGGCAAAATCCGAGGCTTCCTCCGGGCTGCCCTGCACCTGCTGGCCCCACACCCCATCCCCTCTGCCCCACACTCCCTCCCTCACTAGGTGTGTGCGACGAGAGGGGTACAGTCTGCAGTGGGGTATCCCTCTGGCACTCGGTGACCGGGTCTCGTCGCACCCAAAGGTCTTTCCGCACCCTGCCCCCTCCGCAGACCTGGGCTCCTCCCCCCACCCCTTCTTCCTACTTATAATTCCGTGTAATGATTTAATTCCTGGGGGGTGGCCTGTGTGCGGAGGCTGCGCGTGCCTTGTGGCAAGGAGGCTGGTTTCTAGTCAACTGAAAATAAAGAATAATAAGCCACAAAATCAAAACACATACACAAGAAGTCAACGTGGAAAGCAATGTTTATTCCGGTTTTTGCTCCTTGCCCAGGATGGAAAACCCAAAATGAAAACACAGCACCGAGAGCCAGCCAACCTTTTTGTTAACAGTTTGTTTCTGCTCTTTGGGTTACAGGACACCTGTGGTGTTAATTTAGCCCGCGGGTGGCGGAAGAGACAGCCACCTGTCCCTGTGCGCCCTCCCTCCCCGCCCCCCCCCCCCAACATGAAGAGGGCAGAGTCGATGGCTCAGCTCGGCCCTGCGTCGGGGTTGCAGCTGTCAGCGCAGAGCCCGCTGTGCACCTTTGTAAACAATTAAAAATAAAAATAAATAAATAAAAATAACGAATAAAGCCATCTGGGTGGCTCAGTGGGTTAAGCATCTCTCTTTTTTTTTTTTAATGTTTATTTTTTTCAGAGAGAGCGAGCATGAGTGGGGGAGGGGTAGAGAGACGGGGAGACACAGAATCCGAAGCAGGCTCCAGCCCCCGAGCTGCCAGCACAGAGCCGGACATGGGGCTCGAACCCACGAACCGTGAGATCCTGACCCGAGCGCCGAGTCGGACGCCCGACCAACTAAGCCACCCAGGGGTCCCAGCATCTGACTCTTGATTTGGGCTCAGGTCATGATCTCACGGTTCCCGGGATCATGGGATCGACTCTGCAGACAGCGTGGAGCCTGCTTGGGATTCTCTCTCCCTCCCTTTCTGCCCCCTCCTGGCTAGCGTGCACATGCTCTCTCTCTCTCAAAATAAATAAACTTTAAAAAATAACCATACTAATTATTACAACAGCCTTTTCAACTGGAAAATGCAAAACAAAACTTTTTTCTTAATGCCGACTATGGAAAGTCAGCTGAGAGGAAATCTGGTCAAGAAATCTGATCTTGGGGGGCGTCTGGGTGGCTCAGTTGGTGGTGTCTTGACTCGATTTCGGCTCCTGTCATGATCTCACGGGTTCGTCTCGTGAGTTCAGGCTGTGCATCTGGAGCTGATGGTGCAAAGCCTGCTTGGGATTTTTTTTTTTTTCTCTCCCCGCCCCCCTTGCCTGCACTCCCTGAAACGAATAAATAAACTAAAAAAAAAACCCACAAACGCCTGATCTTGGGCTTATCTCGCAAGCCTCTTGTTATGGGCGATCCCAAACCTGGGGGAGTGGAGGAGGGGCAGGGCCCTGCCCCTTTCCAGAGGCGTATCAGGAATGGGTGGGCGTGAGCTGGTTTTATTTACCAGACTTAAAAAGGTGGATTCCAGGCTGATGGGGGAGGGCCTGGAGCGGAGAGGCCTGTACTGATTAGAAAGCAGAGATCTGGGCCCTGGGGTCAAAGGGAGAGCTCGGCAAATTCCAGGACCCGGAGGGAGCTGGAGGGGGGGAGGTGCTCTGAGGGGCCTTGGCAGGAGCTGACCCTGAGAACAAAGTTTCTGCCCAGTGTCCCCAGGGCAATGGGAAGCCACAGCGGGTGTTTAAGTTAGAGTACAGAATTCCACTGGAACTACGTTAAGAAACTCTGTTAGGAAAGACAACGCGATCTCTCTCTCTCTCTCTCTCTCTCTCTCTCTTTTTTTTTTTTTTTGGCACTGCTTATTCAGTTTTGAGAGAGAGGGAGAGCAGGGGAGGGGCAGAGAGAGAGGGGGACAGACATCCCAAGAGGGCTCTGGGCTGACAGCAAGCAGTGAGCCCGATGCAGGGCTCGAACTCACAAACTCACAAACCTGAGCTGAGGTTGTAGGCTCAATGTTCCATCAACGGAGCCACACAGGTGCCCCGACAAAGGGCTCTCTTAAAGAGGGTTAACAACCAGGCCCAGGAAAGAGGAAAGCGGTGTCCCAGCTGCAGCAGTTTGTGTGCTGGCTCTGGGTGGTAAGAACAACTCCTTTTGCCAGGTTCCCACCGCATGCCAAACCTTGCTCAGCCCTTCACGTGCATGAACCTATTTAATCTTCAAGGGATGAGGCCTCGGCAAGTATGACCTGTTGCCCCGATCCTCACTGCACAGGTAAGGACAGTTATGTGACTTGCTTTTAAAAAAATATATTAAAATATATTGAATGTATTAAAATATAAAATGTTTTAATATTTATATAAAATTTATTTAAAATATATAAAAATATAAAAAATATATTAAAAAAATTTTTTTGAGGTTTATTTATTTTTGAGAGAGCGAGACAGAGCGTCAGCAGGGGAGGGGCAGGTTCCAGGCTCTGAACTGTCAGCACAGAGTCCGATGTGGGGCTCAAACCCATGAACCGCGAGGTCGTGGTCTGGCCAAGTTGATCATGACATCGCTGAAGGCGGACACTCAACCAACTGAGCCACCCAAGTGCCCCAAAGGTATCTTGACTTTTAAGTTTTTAGTGACACAGTGGCATGCACTTGACTTTCTCATTGTAGGTTCAACATTGACATTCAACTTTGGAACATTTCTGTTTGAAAATACTTATTCAAAACCCTTCAACGTTTCATCAAAACTGAAAATTCTTGCTGTGTTGTTCCTAGACGCTATTTAAAAATTCAGTGATGTCAAAGGAACCTTTTACCACATCATTCGCTATCAAGTTTAAAGGATACACAAGACAAAAAAAAAAAAAAAAAAAAGATACACAAGATAAAATAAAATGGATTTCCCTGGAACTATTTCTCAAGGCTCTTCTAATCCATCATAGTTTTCCATGCATTTCTGCTACATAGTCATATTCCCGGCCCCTGGGGTTATTTCTGTCTTCCCCTTGATTCAGTTTTTGTAAGTAGTCTCCTGAGAATGTAAAATCTTTCCCTAGTTGAGTCATCTGCTAAACAAAATCCCCCAAGATGTTCACACATAGATATATTTGCATTTTGGAAATCAGCAAATCTAAAATAATTGTTATGTATTCTGCATAGCTTGTTTCTGGAGTCGTACTTAAAATAATGGAGTAATGTCTAACATCTCTTTATTCAACATGGTCTTATTCGTTGCATCTCTCCTTTTAATTATTTCGTTTTGCCTTTCATTCCCTAAACAATGTGTAATATTATTTTGTGTCAATGTTTACATTTCGCATAAAATGTTCTGACATGATTGTTTCAAACTTGGCTATGATTCCTGCCAAGTCAAGAACGTTTCTCATTATCACACTCATTAACTTTTTTTGGATGAGCTTAGATAGTCCCTCAACCAAAAAGTGAATCATAAGTATCATAGGCTCAAAAACAGCACCCAATTTTGCTTTCTCATTTTCACATGGATATCATATATTTTGGGAATCAGATTTCAATTTGGTTGGTGTGCATTTCACTCCCTTCATGTTTATTAGGAATATGCAGGAGACGCTGCCAATCTCTGTGCTCCCATTCTCGTGTTGATTTGATTTTTTCCATCTCCAAAGACTTCACAATGTAGACAAAATATAGAATTCCTGGAGGAGAAATAAAGTAAGGAGGATTTAGTGATTTTTTTTTCCTAGAAGAACTGTATTTTCTTTCTTTTTTTTTTTTAAACGTTTATTTATTTTTGAGACAGAGAGAGACAGAGCATGAACAGGGGAGGGGCAGAGACAGAGGGAGACACAGAATCTGAAACAGGCTCCAGGCTCTGAGCCGTCGGCGCAGAGCCCGGCGCGGGGCTCGAACTCACGGACCGCGAGATCATGACCTGAGCGGAAGTCGGATGCTTAACCGACCGAGCCATCCAGGCGCCCCTCTTTTTTTTTTTTTTTTTTTAAGTATTTTTAAGTAATCTCTACATCCAAGTCGGGGCTCAAACTCACAACCCCAAGAACAAGAGTCACGTGCTCTCCTGACTGAGCCAGCCAGGTGCCCTAGAACTGTGTGTATTAAGTTTCTAAAACTTTCTACCTATGATGTTATCTGGAAACTTAACATTTCTCACCTGAGATATATCATTACAACTAGAGTTCCCTGTTTAAATTTTTTAATGTTTATTTCTTTTTGAGAGAGAGAGACAGAGCGTGAGTGGGGGAGGGGCAAAGAGAGAGGGAGACACAATGTGAATCAGGCTCCAGGCTCTGAGCTGTCAGCACAGAACCGGACATGGGGCTCGAACTCATGGACCTCAAGATCATGACCTGAGCTGAAGTGGGAGGCTTAACCGACTGAGCCACCCAGTCACCCCCAGAGTTGCCTGTTTAATATGCGAGTTATGTGGTCAGTACCTGACAGGCAGAAAGTGCATTTGGTTTAATGCATTCTTTTTTTTTTTAATTTTTTAATGTTTACTTTTGAGATAGACAGAGAGAGAGAGAGGCAGACTATGAGCGGGGGAGGGTCAGAGCGAGAGGGAGACACAGAATCCTAAGCAGGCTCTAGGCTGTCAGCACAGAGCCCGACGCAGGGCTCGAACTCACAAACTGTGAGATCGTGACTGGAGCCGAAGTTGGACGCTTAACCAACTGAGCCACCCCAGGCACCCCTGGGTTAATGGATTCTTTGAGGGTTTTGTTTGCTTTTGTTTTGCTCTCTCTTCCAGTTTTTCTCAAATTCCATCCGTGATGGGGT
This sequence comes from Herpailurus yagouaroundi, assembly GCF_014898765.1. NCBI lineage: Eukaryota > Metazoa > Chordata > Mammalia > Carnivora > Felidae > Herpailurus > Herpailurus yagouaroundi. The sequence continues at coordinate 5,236 of NW_024419589.1, forward strand.
GTTGAAGTCCAAGGTAAACTCACAACCTGTGAGTTGTGTGAGAGCTACATTTTGCTAAAACTGGTACCTCCTTGTGTTCTGGCAATCCTTCTCATTTTTCCAGAAATCCAGTCATCTAGAGGAGTCATTAAGTTTGGCCACTGGAACCTAAATGTGTAAGAGGGTGCTTAGATCATTGTAAGCAACTAGATATATATATATATATATATATATATATATATATAT
>NW_024419590.1:0-8342 GCF_014898765.1 Herpailurus yagouaroundi
ATATATATATATATCCCTAGTGTCATAATTTTTGTTGCCATTATGAGTGGTATTCATTGTTTTTCAACATTGCTGAATTGAACTGTTAATTTTGGTAGTTTATTCGTAGATTCTCTTGGGTTCTCTATATGGGCACTTAAATCATCTCTAAATTATGACAACTTTGACTTTTCCTTTTCACTCTTTATATGGCTTACTTCTTTTCCTTGTCATATAGAACAGTACTAGTACTGGTTAGAAGACCAGGGGTGATATTACGTATCTGTGGTTTGTCTTCCTTTAATGAGATTAATTAAGTAAATATACTTAAAATTAAGTATATTTACTGTAGTTTTTTGGCACTTGCTTCTTGTCAGGTTGAGGAATCTGTCTTCTTAATTTGCTAGTAGTGTTTGTTATGAATGTGTGTTGTATTTTCTAAAGAGCTTTTCTATATCTTTTGAGATTATGATATGGTTTTTTAAAAACCATTATTTATTTTGAGAGAGAGCATGAGCAGGGGAGAGGTAGGGAGAGGGGGAGAGAGAATCCCAAGCAGGCTCTGTCCTGTGTCACCTCGGAGCCCGACACAGGACTTGATCTCATGAACTGTGAGATCACGACCTGAACTGAAATCAAGAGTCAGACACTTAACCGACTGAGCCACCTAGTTGCCCCTATTTTATGGTTTTTAAAATCTTTATTAATATGATTTATAGTGGTAGACATCCATGAAGTTCCATCACAATTTGATCATGAGATTTTTATATATCCTGGATTTAATGTTTTATCTTTGTTCTCAGTGAGATTGATTTCTATTGCCCTTGTCCTATTCTGGTAGCAAGATTATACTTGCTTTATAAAATGAGTTGGGTAGGTTTATCCATTTCTGTTCTGGCTTTTTTTTTTAATATGTATTCTTTGAAGATTTGGTAAAGCTAACCTGTAAAAAAAAATCATTTGAACCTGGCATTTTCAGATGAAGGTAGGTGAAGAGGGAAATATATATTTTTTAATGTTTATTTATTTTTTGAGAGAGAGCATGAGTGAGTGTGGGGGAGGGGCAGAGAGAGGGGGACAGAGGATTTGAAGTGGGCTCTTTGCTGAGAGAAGAGAACCTGATATGGGGCTCAAACTCATGAACCATGAGATCATGACCTGAGCTGAAGTTGGATGCTTAACTGACTGAGTCACCCAGGATCTCCTAGTAGGAAACACTTTTGATAGTTTGTTTTCTTGGATGACGTTTGGTTTAAGTTTTCTGTTTCTCCCAGAGTCAATTTTGGAGGTACATATATATCTTATAAAAAAAAATACACAAACACACAGATTATTTACTTCTCTTCAATCATTCATCCGATACATACTTACTGAACACCTGCTGTATGGTAGACATTTCATCTTAGTTTTCAAATTAATTGATGTGAAGTCTTTTATGACTTACAAATATTTGTACTTTTATCTCTTTTTGATTTTTTATGTCGTTTTTGTGCCTTTTTCTTGATGGTAGTGATAACACTAATAGCAGACATTTCATTTTAAACAAAAAGGGTAAGTAATTTGTTCAAAGTCACAAAGGTAGTAAATGGTTGAGTGGGATATATGAACCCAGATAGACTGGCTCCAGAAACTGTCTTAACCACTATTCCATAGTATTTTGGTTTACTCTACAGTATGCTGTTTTGCTAGAGCGTTGCTTCCTATATTAGCTTTTCAGATAACAAATTCTCATTTCTGTTCAATGAATTAACAGAAATTAATTTCTCTCTTCCTTTGACAACTTCTTACCTTACTCTCGTACCACAGGTTGAAGAAATCTATCACCTGTATCACGTTTGGTGGTTGAGTTGTTGAGGTTCTTTGAAGAGGCAGGTATAGTTTTGGAAAATGATCGTTTTTTCTCCCTCCATTCTCAGTTTACATCCTTTTTGTTTGGTAACCAGTAGTAGTAGTAGTATCAGGCTCAGCTGCATATTCCTTTGTTATAGACTTGAGTGATCACACTTCCTGACTGACTTGCTTGGCTGGAAGAGCCCACTGAATATGCAGCAATGGCAACTAGTCTCTGCTTTTTTGAAGTAGTGAATGAAGATCTGACACAACGTTTCTGAAAGGTTGCTGACCCTCCATTAAAATGTTCTGCTTTCTATTTCTTTCACTAAAGCATGTCTGGAGTTGTTTTATAATGTGGAAATAATTAGCCAATTTAACTAATAGCATCAGGCCACAGAGCCAACCAAAGAACTTTTCATCTTTTGGCTTAATTAGCTTCATTCTTTAAAATGCTTGATACTGCTGCTTTATTTACTGGTACATTACTTGCAAGCATTATTATAAAGCTATGCTAAAGGACAGAAGTCAGGCCAGTTGCTGGTTTGCTGAGTCTCTTAGAATAAAAAAAACAACATGCAGCCAGATGTCAAATTTAGCCACCGTCAAATGAATTATTTTTATTTTTTAATGTTTATTTAAAAATTTTTAAAATGTTTTATTTATATTTGAGAGCGAGACAGACAGACAGTGCATGAGTGGGGGAGAAGGGCAGAGACAGTGGGAGACACAGAATCTGCAGCAGGCTCCAGGTTCTGAGCTGTCAGCACAGAGCCCGACATGGGGCTCAATCTCATGAACCTGAGCCAAAGTTGGACTCCTAACCAACTGAGCCACCCAGGCACCCCAAATAAATTATTTTTAAAAGGAACTTTTTGTTAACAGAAGCAATATTACCCATTTTAGAATATTGGGAAAATAGAGGAAAGGAGAACATTTCTTGCACAATAAATGTTAGCATTTTATTATATTCTCTTCCAAATTCCCATGTATTTAAAAAAAATTTTTTTTTTTTTAGCATTTATTCAATTTTGAAAGACTAAGAGAGACAGAGCATGAGCAGGGGTGGGGCAGAGAGAGAGAGAGACACAGGATCTGAAGCAGGCTCCAGACTCTGAGCTGTGAGCACAGAGCCTGACGCAGGCTTGAACTCACAGACCGAGAGATCATGACCTGAGCCGAAGTCAGACACTTAACCAACTGAGCCACCCAGGTGCCCCTCCCGTGTATTTTTAAAACAGTTGTAATCACAGTATATGCCTAGTTTTGTCCTACTTTTTTTTAACTTGACATGCAAGCATTTTTTTCATGTTATGACATAGTCTTCTAGTTATTATTTTTAATGAATAAATTGTCCATAAGATGTATCATAAATTAATATTTTGATATCTGTAGGCATTTAAAAAAAGTTGTGTCAGGTGCCTAGGTGGCTCAGTCATTACACATCTGACTCACATACAGGTTATGATCTCATGGTTCTTGAGTTTGAGTTGGGTGAGCTCTAGCCCTGCATCAAGTGAGCCCGAGCCCTGCTTTGGGTAAATGCAAGCCCCACTTCGGATGAGCCCTGCTTCTCTCTCTCTCTCTCTCTCTCTCTCTCTCTCTCTCTGCGTCTCCTGGGATTCACTCTCGCCCCCCCAACTCACTTGCGCCCTGCACCTCTCTCTCTCAAAAAAAAAAAAAAAAAGTTGTGTCATGTAATGTAGCATTTGTAAGTGAAGGTATCAACTTCTTATACTTTGCCAGCATTGGGAATTTCAGTTACTTAAAATATTTTAGCCAATTTACTAGTTAATTTGTATCTGTTTGAAACTTTTTATAAGTGTTCACTATCTGTACTTTCTTTTTCTCAACTTTCTCCATATCTTTACAGTTAAATTTCTAGTGTGAAATTTAGAATAAATTCAGTTACTAGCTGTGCACTATGATCTGAATATTTATTTCCCCAAACATTCATATGTTGGAATCTTAATGCTCAACGTGATGGTATTAGGAGAGGGGACCTTTGGGAAGTGCTTAGCTCATGTGGATGGAGTCCTCATGAATGGGATTAGTACCCTTATAACAGAGACCTCACAGAGCTTCCTAGCTCTTTATGCCATGTGAGAATGCAATGACAAGTCTGGAACCTGTAAGAGGGCCCAGAACCCAACTTCAGCCTCCAGAACTGTGAGAAATAAATACCTGTTGTTTATAAGCTGCCAAGGTCTGTGATATTTTGTTATAGGAGCCCAAACAGACTTAGATACTATATAATTTGTATTTTTAGGCTTGACACCCTGATGTACAAATCATTGAGATTCATTTCACTATTGTATGCCATTTTGTTTCAAGATGCACAGTGGCTATGGAATGATAGGTTTAATGTAATGATTTCCTGAATCTTATTTTCTTCTAATACTCTACTGGTACAAGAGTATCCCTGTGGAAGTTCTTGAAGAACTAGAATATTATTTAAAAATGTTCTTTAGGGGCGCCTGGGTGGCGCAGTCGGTTAAGCTTCCGACTTCAGCCAGGTCACGATCTCGCGGTCCGGGAGTTCGAGCCCCGCGTCGGGCTCTGGGCTGATGGCTCAGAGCCTGGAGCCTGTTTCCGATTCTGTGTCTCCCTCTCTCTCTGCCCCTCCCCCGTTCATGCTCTGTCTCTCTCTGTCCCGAAAATAAATAAATGTTGAAAAAAAAAATTTTTTTTTAAATGTTCTTTAAATGGGACACCTGGGTGGGTGGCTCAGTTGGTTAAGCGTCTGACTCTTGATTTTGGCTCACGTCATGATCTCATGGTTTGTGAGGTTGAGTCCCAGATCAGGCTCTGTGCTGATGTCATGGAACCTGCTTGGGATTCTCTCTCTCTTCTCTCTCTGCCCCTCTCCTTGCTCACACTCTTTCTCAAACTAAATAAACATCAAAAAAAAAAATTCTTTAAACAGCAGCTATTTGTATGATGATGTTCTTTCCCAAAGAGATTAAAATAATAAAAACTGAGTGTCTATACTGTTACTTTTATTATCAGATTTTATTTTACACTAAATAGGTATATATACCTATACCTATATAGGTATATAGGTCTAAAGCCTATATAGAGTCAGTCAGCTCTGTGCTTTAGAGTCAGTCAGCTCTGTGCTAGAACCCTAACTTTTACATGTGATGTGACGTGTAAACCATTTTTCTCAGTTGTAAAAATGGGGCCAATAATAGAATTCCTATCTCCTAGAATCACACGAATTTAGTTAGATAATATTATAAAGTGTTAGTACAGTGCCCAATACATAGGAAATGCTTAAATAAATATCACCCATTATTAATAATAACATTTAGTTTTACTCTGAATAGTCAGGTTGTGTTCTAAATAATTTCTCTGTTTGGCTCCAAACTTTCTGAAAGGATTTCTTGACTATGTATTACTTGTTTTGGGGAAGCTATCAAAAAACTAAATGGCATCAGTTCACGTTATTTATTGAAACAATCATAACAAGAATAAAAACACTTTGATTTCTACATACCTTTTATTCTCAAAAAGAAATAATTTCTTTTTTAAAATTTCTTTTTACTTATTTTTTCTAGAGAGAGCACGAGTAGGTAAGAGGGGCAGAGAGTGAGAGAGAGAGAGAGAGAATCTTAAACAGACTCCATGTTCAGCTCAGAGCCTGATGCAGGGCTTGATCCCATGAACCTGGGATGACCTGAGATGAAATCAAGAGTTGGATGCTCAACCAACTGACCACTCAGGCGCCCCAGAATAATTTCTGTACATATTAGTTATCAGATATAGAATGTAAAATGTAATAGCTGACAAGAATTTTATTTTTAAGGTATTCTAGACTTGTCTGCATTTATTTGGTAAATCAAATCCAAGTTCTTTAGTATTTACTCTTTGGGTATTTAAAAATTAATTTTTTCAGGGTGCCTGGGTGGCTAAGTCGGTTGAGCATCCAGGTCATGATCTCACAATTCCTGAGTTCAAGCCCTGCATCAGGCCCTCCCCAGCTCATGGGCGTGCTCTCTCAAAAATAAATAAATTGTTTTAAAGTTATTTTTTTCTTATTTATGAAATATTTTATATGTATGATATAAAACAAAGAATAATGAAAGAAACAAATATTACCTATACTTCTAGAGATAATTAAACATTTAAATATTTTTTCTTAAAGCCTATGTTTATGTATCTAAATATTTATATAAATATCCTATTGCATAGTATATCTTATATTTTTCACTTGGAGTATTTTCTTATTTCATAAGAAGTCTTTGAAAGTATCAGTTAAAAAATCTGGGGTACCTGGGTGGCTCTGTTGGTTAAGTGTCTGACTCCTGATTTTCACTCAGGTCATGGTCTCAGAACTTGTGAGATAGAGCCCCCCACCAGGCCTTGCACTGACAGTGCGGAGCATGCTTGGGATTCTCTCTCTCTGCCCCTCCCCCTGCTCTGTCTCTCAAAATAAACAAATAAACTTAAATCATAGCAAAGGTCCTAGTCAATGTAATAAAGCAAGAAAAATAAAAGGCATAGAAGTTGGCAAGGCATAAGTAAAACTGTCTTTATTTACAAATGAAATGATTATGTACAAAATTCTAGGGAATCTGCAAAATAAATATTAGAAGAAACGTATTTAGCAAGGTCATAGGATATAAAGTCTATAAACAAAAAATTAATATACTAGCAGCAAACAACTGGAAAAAAAAAAAAAAACAGTTTCAAGGCACCTGTCTGGCTCAGTCAGTGAGGCATGTGACTCTTGATCTAGGGGGTTGCGAGTTCAAGACCCATGTTGGGTGTAGAGCTTACTTTAAAAAGATAAGTTCCATTGATAATAGCATCAAGAAACATAAAACACTTAGGGATAAATTTAATGTAAAAATAAGAAGTTCTCTATGCTGAAAACTATAAAACACTGTTGAGAGAAATTAAACAATAAATGGAGAGAGATACTATTGGAAGATTGGAAGATTCAGTATTGCTAAGATGTCTGTTCTTCCCAAGTTGATCTCGGAATTCAACACAATCATAGTATCAGCAGACTTTTTGTAGAAATTAACAAACTGGTTAAAAAATTTATAAGGATGAATAAGCATTTTTAGCAAGGCTGTAGGATATAAGGTTAATGTACAATAGTCCATTGGTTTTTTTATATACCAACAATGAATAAGTGGCATTTTAAATTAAAAATATATTACTGTTGGGGTGCCTGGGTGGCTCAGTCGGTTAAACATCCAACTTTGGCTCAGGTCATGATCTCACAGTTTGTGGGTTCAAGCCCCACCTCGGGCTCTGTGCTGACAGCTCAGAGCCTGGAGCCTGCTTCTGATTCTGTCTCCCTCTCTTTCTGCCCCTCCCCCACTTGTGCGCTTGCTCGCTCTCTCAAAAAATGAATAAATGATAAAAAATTAAAAAAATATATATTACTGCTTACATTATCACTGCCAAAATGAAATACTTAGGTGTAAAGTAAAAAAAAATGTATAAGATCTATATGAGGAAATATATAAAGTTTTGATGTAAGATATCAAAGAACTAAAAATAAGTGGAAGAGATGTTCCATGTCCTGGATAGGAAGATTCAGTATTGGCAAGATGTCAGTTCTTCCCAGTTCCAATGCAATCCCAGTCATAATCCCAGTGAGGTATTTTGTGAATATTGACAAGCTGATTCTAAAGTTTATATGGAGAGACCAAAGACCCAGAATAGCCGACTCAGTATTAAAGGAGAAGAACAAAGTCAGAGAACTGGCACCACTTGACTTCAGGACTTAACTATAAAGCTGCATTAATCAGGGTAGTGTGGCGATGGTGAAAAAATAGACAAATAGATCAGTGGAATTGAATAGGGAGACCTGAAATAGAGCCCTAACAGAGAGCTCACATAAATATAGTCAACTGACCTTTGACAAAGAAGTAAAGGCACTACAATGGAGCAAAGATAGTCTACAAATGGCACTGGAACAACTAGACACTCACATGCAAAAACATGAATCTAGACATGTATTACACCTTTATAAAAATTAACTCAAAATGGATCATAATGTAAAACACAAAACTATAGAACTCATGGAAGAAAATGTAGGTGACTTTGGGTATAGAGATGACTTTTTACATACAAGAACAAAGGAATGATCCATGGAAGAAAAATAATGGATAAGCTGGGCCTTATTAAAATTAAAAAGTTCTGGGGGCGCCTGGGTGGCGCAGTCGGTTAAGCGTCCGACCTCAGCCAGGTCACGATCTCGCGGTCCGTGAGTTCGAGCCCCGCGTCGGGCTCTGGGCTGATGGCTCGGAGCCTGGAGCCTGTTTCCGATTCTGTGTCTCCCTCTCTCTCTGCCCCTCCCCCGTTCATGCTCTGTCTCTCTCTGTCCCCAAAATAAATAAACGTTGAAAAAAAATTTTTTTAAATAAAATTAAAAAGTTCTGCTCTGTAGAGACACCACCAAGAGAATGAGAAGGCAAGCCACAGACTGGGAGATATTTGCAAAAGACACATCTGATTAAAGGATTGCTATCCAAAATATAAAATAACTTTAAAAAGAAAACAACCCGTTTAGG
>NW_024419591.1:0-8015 GCF_014898765.1 Herpailurus yagouaroundi
ACTCTTAAATACAGAGAACAAACTGAGGGTTGCTGGAGGGGTGTTGGGTTGGGTGATGGGCTAAATGGATAATGGGCATTAAGGAGGGCACTTGTTGGGATGAGCACTGGGTGTTATATGTAAGTGATGAATCACTAAATTCTACTCCTAAAACTTATATTATTTAGCCCAAATCAAATGCCACTTATTCTCTATGCTTTCCCTGCCACTTCTCCACACAGTAAAAATCATGTCTTGTCTATGTCCCCAGAGCACTTTCTTACTACTTCTATTTCAGTTTCTATCTGTCAGTGAACTATTCATGTGTTTCTACTAATCTGTGTACTTCTCATGGCATTAACATTTATATTTTAATTCCTTGTTTTCTGAAGAGATGATCTTCTTGGTATTATCTTAGAAATATTATTGCCTTTTCCAGTATGCTCCAACTCCTAATAAAGGAAAAAGTTTAATTCTGCAATATGTTACTTATATGGCTATAATAATGTGTAGTATGTAGAAAGGAAATGGGGAAATTCATCAGTGAAATATGCTTAGTTTCAAAGTAAAAGATATCTGAATATATTTTAAACAGAAGGAGAAGCTAATGATGAGACACACGCAAAATCCATTATTAACAAAAAGGTTTAGGAAGGAGGCATTCCACCAAAGTCTGAGCGAAGGTTCCTGTAACTTCTATAGTGGACATTTAAGTCTCTCTTTCTCCCAGACATCATCCCAGGAGAGCTGAACAGTGGGGCACAGAGTGAGGAGTGACACAGTGCATGGACGCTCCCAAGGCCCATCACAGAGTTGCCATATGTCTTCTGTGCACAAGAAGTTTGTGCTTTTTTTTAATCTTTTTTTTTTAATTGAGGAAAAAATCTCTTTAGACAAAATTTCTTAGCATTAAAAATTAAATTTGAGAATTAACTTCATATGAATCCAAACATACACAGTATCTTGTTTTGAATACAACGAACCTTTTTTGGTGTCATCCAAGCAAGCCTCCTTGAGACTCCATCTCCTTTCCGCACTTGCCTGGCACCGAACATTAGCCCGCTGAGTTCTTACCATTCCTTCTACATATTTCTTTCAGAGCTCTTATCACAACATCTCTTAATTACTTGTATATACTTCTGTTTCCCACACTAGATTGTGAACTTCTAGATAACAGGGAACTTTTTTTGTTCATTCTTTTATGTATCCTCGGCATCCAGCTTAGTATGGGCATATAAAAAAAAAAAAGTTAATGACCAAAAAAGAAAACAGAGTTTGTACTGAAGTGCCATGGCATTTCAATACTTTATTAAAAATTAATATAATTTTCAAGGATAAATCTGATTTAAACACATAGAAAATATGCAAAGTTATTTGGCCTATTATTCATTCATTCTTTCATTCATTTATTCATTCAGTTATATTTACCATATGTCATTTAGCATCAAAGACTTCCAGATTAAAAACCAAGTGCCCATTATTTTTCAGTATTTCAAATCATTTTCTTATGTGTACTTCTGCCTGAGAAGGATAAAATGCATTTTATAGTTCCAGCTGAGCTTATGAGATTTACATTTCTTTTTTTTTTTTTTGAGATTTACATTTCTGACAGGTAAAATACATGTTGCCTTTTTCTTTATGTGCTTCACTGAAAACCAGCAAATAATTTAAGAGATAGACTTTTCAAACTTAAATCTCCCAAGTCTTTTGACTAGGCAACTGTAGAAAATATTTAACAAATCATTAATCATCCTATAATCATTTTACCAAATAACATATTATAAAAAAGTCATAAGCTAGAATTGGCAGGATGTTATCATATTCTTCTGAGAATGCTATTTTTTTAGAATGGGCAACCACCCATTACATTATTATATATACAGTCTAAACAGAAACACTGCAGAGCTCAGTTCCTTGATTTAATGACAGAAAATATATTCCCACAAATAAAATTAATCTCTAAACTGCAACAGTTAATTTTCCAAATTTGGGTCCCATAACATATTTGTTGTGTTTACGCTTTGAATACAAAGTAATGAAATGGATTTTTTAATAAGCATATCAGAATATATGCATCCAAATATGTGTCACCACTCAAAATAGTCAATTGGGTTAAGACTTTTTTTTTTAATTTTTTTTTTCAACGCTTATTTATTTTTGGGACAGAGAGAGAGCATGAACGGGGGAGGGTCAGAGAGAGAGGGAGACACAGAATCGGAAACAGGCTCCAGGCTCTGAGCCTTCAGCCCAGAGCCTGACACGGGGCTCGAACTCACGGACCGCGAGATCGTGACCTGGCTGAAGTCGGACGCCCAACCGACTGCGCCACCCAGGCGCCCCAAGACATTTTTAATTTATTACAAGAATGTTGCTATTCCTCAAACATTTATTATGGAAGAAATAGAGATAGGTTTATGTTGGGGTGACAACAAAAGGATGGAGTGATCAATTTTATCTGGATTTTTGAGGACTTCAGAAAGAGTTAGGCTTTATGCATGGTCTTAAATGACACTAAGTAGATGCTTTGTCATGCACATGGATGGCACATACAAAAAAAAATCACACAGAGAAGAAAGATTGGGTCTCTGTAATTATCAGTGGTTTGACATGATTGTGTGAGAGTAGGGGTGAAAGCTTTAGAAGATGGGACTCAGGAAGTAAGCAAAGGCAAGGTCAGTGAAGGCCTTGTATATCATGCAAAAAAGTTTGAAACAATGCTATACACAGAAGCTAGCACAATGGGATTTGTATTTTAAAATAAATATTCTGACCATAATATGGAACACTGATTACAATGGCCTGCGGCTGACGGGAAGATCAGTTAAGAGACAAGTGAGAGCTAAATTACTACAGTCAGAGTAAGGATTGATTTGAGAATTATTTAAAATATAGAACTGATGAGTGAGTAACATGTTACACAAAAATTCCAATGAAGATTAAGTGTGATGACTCTCAGGTTTCTGGCTTGTAAGATTGAGTGAACAGTGGTACCAGTAGCTAGATAAAGAAATATAAAAATGCGTCAAATGTGGGGAAAGAATATTCAGATTTGAAGATGTTGAGCTCCACACGACTGTGGAATTTTCCAGTTGAGTCTGATTGCAAGAGACTGATCTAGCTTAGTGATAAGAATCTATGGGTGATGAGGATATACAGAGTAAAGGAAACCATGCGACAGATGAATTCCCCCAGAAATAATATAAAGAGAAGAAGAAAAGAGAACCAACAAGGAATTTGAAGTGAAGGATAGTATTACAGGGGTGCCTGGGTGCCTCGGTTGAGCATCCGACTTCCCGCTCAGGTCATAATCTCGCAGTTGATGAGTTTGAGCCCCGCGTCAGGCTGTGTGCTGACATTTCAGAGCCTGAACTCTGCTTCGGATTCTGTGTCTCCCTCTCTCCCTGCCCCTCCCTCGCTCATGTTCTATCTCTCTCTGTCTCAAAAATAAAATAAACATTAAGGAAAAAAATTTTTAATTATAAAAAGGATAGTATTACAAAACAGAGGAGTAAGCAGGCAGTGGGTAAGAGGAGACTTTGCTAAGTATTGTGTCTTAAAAGCTAAGGGATAAAAACTCAAAAAAAGTGGGAGGAAGCAATAAGAAGTAGTAAAAAGTATTAATCAATGTGTTATGTGCTTTCTTCTATATTATGTTTATTTAATCCTGAAAACATGCCTCTAAAAGCAAGTATTTCTCATTTTACAAGAAGATAAAGTAGACCAACTTGACCAATGTCAACAGGTAACAAGTTGTGGAATCAGTATTTGAACTGAGGTCCATCTGTCCCCAGGACATATAAATGAGGCCAATAGCATCATAACAAGAAAGAGAGGAAAATGGACATCACATGTGGTAGAGTGTAATCAGTGGAGTAACCAGAATTATGGAAATCAGAAAGTAAATCCAGTGGACACTGACTTCACTTTCAAAAGGCTTGGTTTATGGGTTTCAGTGAGAGGGGATCTTAGGGATAAGGGACTTTTCCCCAAAATTAAAGGGACTTAGCCTTGTTGATGAGAAAATACAAATAGAAAAGGAGAAGGTAAAGTGGCAGAATTAAGACCATTACAGAATCCAGGTCTTTAAAGAGATGAGATGAATTAAGGTTTAGGTAAAACTTTAGTTTTGAATTTGTACCTCATCATGATCTCTAGATTTAATGGATGTCATCAGAGCTATAAATTCCAAATTGTGTTTGACCCTTATCTTACACCATATGCAAAAATCAACTCAAAATGGATTAAAGACTTTAACATAAGGCCTGAAACCATAAAACTCTTAGCAGAAAACGTAGAAGAAAACATCCTTGACATTGGTCTTGGCAATGATTTCTTGGGTAAGACTACAAAAAGCACAGGCAACAAAAAAAAACTAAAACAAATGGGACTACATCAAACTAAAAAGCTTCTACTCAGTAAAAGAAATTATTAACAAAATGAAAGGGCAACTTATGGAGCGAAAAAAAATATTTGCAAACCACATTATCTGTGGTTAATACCCACCCCACCCCCCCCCAAATACAAGGAACTGATACCACTCAATAGTGAAAAACAAGTAACCTAATTGAAAACTGAGTAACGTCCAACTCTTGATTTCAGCTTAGGTCATGATCTCACGGTTGGTGAGATTGAGCCCTGGGTTGGGCTCTGGGCTGACAGCATGGAGCCTGCTTGGAAATCTCTGTCTCCCTCTCCCTCTGCCCCTCCTCCACTCACACACACACACACACTCTCTCTCAAAATAAACATTTTAAAACAAACAAATAAATAAATGACAAAGAATCTAAATAGATATTTTCCAAAGAGATACAAATGACTAACAGGTATATGAAAAGGCAGTCAACATCACTAAATCATAAGGGAAATGTTAATCAGAACCACAATGAAATATCACCTCATACTTGCTAGTATGGTTATCATCCAAAAGACAAGAAATAACAAATGTTGGCAAGGATGTGGAGAAAAGGAAACTCTTGTCTACTATTGGTGGCGATGAATATTGGTACAGCCAAAATGGAAAACAGCATGGAGGTCCCTCAAGAAATTAAAAATGGAAATACCATGTGAGCCAGCAATTCCACTTCCAGGTATTCACCCAAAGGAAACAAGATCAGTTTATTGAAGAGATATCTGTACTCCCATGTTCACTGCAGCATTTTTCACAATAGCCAAGATAATGGTAACAACCTACATGTCCACTAATGGTGAATGGATAAATGTTGCGATATAAATATACAATGGAATATTATTCAGCATTTTAAAATCCTGCCATTTGTGACAACATGGATGAATCTTGAGGGCATTATGCTAAGTGAAATAAGCTAGACAGAGAAAGACAAAAACTGCATGGCATTGCTTATATGTGGAATCTAAATAATAATAATAATGAAGAAGAAGGAGACGGAGGAGGAGGAGGAGGAGAAGGAGAAGGAGAAGAAGAGAAGAAGGAGAAGAAGAAGTCAAACTTTTAGAAAACTGATTCCCAGGGGCTGGGGGGGGGGGGGGGAATAGGGATAGGCTGATAAAGGGATATAAACTTTTAAATATAAGGGGGGTGCCTGGGTGGCTCAGACGGTTAAGTGGCCAACTTCAACTCAGGTCATGACCTTGCAGTCTGTGTGTTTGAGCCCCGCTTCGGGCTGTATGCTGACAGCTTAGAGCCTGGAGCCTGCTTCCAATTCTGCGTCTCCCTCTCTTTCTGCCCCTCCCCTGCTATCTCTCTGTCTCTGTCTCTCTCTCTCAAAAATAATAAACATCAAAACAAATTTTTAAATATAAGACGAATAAGGTCTGAGGATGTAATGTATAACATAGTGATCATTGTTGGTAACATTGTATTTCCTCATTGAAATCTGGTAAGAGAGTAAAACTTAAAGTTCTCAACAACAAAAATTATATGTTAGGTGATGGATGTGTTAATTTACTCAGTGGGGGGATCATTTCACACCCGTACATGTATAGCAAATTACCATATTGTACACTTTAAATACCTGAAAACCTTATTTTTTAGTTATGCCTTAATAAAGCTGAAAAAACATACAGTATGTATCATACAATCGACTTTAAAAATAGTAAACCATAAAGAGAAATTCAAATAAAATTAAATGGCTACAATAGACAGTGAATTGTTTCTAGTATACTATAGCACCAAAGAAGTTTGTCAAGTCATTCCTGATCTTGTGAACATTGGCTTTTTAACACTGATCAAAGATAGCTATCGCAAAGAAATGGCGGTAGAGTAAGCTGGAGGGATGCTGGGCAAGTTAGTAGTCGGATGTAGCAACAGCTATTCAGGCTCCTCTGAAGGAAGGGGTCTTCTTAAAATTAAGCACAGCTCAGTTTCATCTTCGTTACCGACAGGAAGACCATATAATTTATAGTTCTAACCAGAACATTTCTGAAAGTGAAAGTGGATGCTATATATAACTACTGTGGGACAGCAGATTTATTCTAGAATTGCCCCAGTTAAATCAGGATATGCGATCACCCTAATTACTCATCACCCTGTTAAGAATTATGTTAGGAATGGGGGGTGGGGCAGATGAGGACATTTGTAGCTACACAATACAACTTTCCCTCAAGGAATTACGATTTGAAGAATGAAAAAAAAAATTAAGTAATTCTAAAACACAGCTGTGACAAGATGGAAATTTAAGAGAGAAGCGCCAGTGTGGCACGGATGATAGGTGGAGCTAATTAGTAAGCCTAGCAGAAATCAGTAAATTAAATTGTTCACCAAATAAAGTCTGCCACATTGCACAATCTTTTCTCAGAGGCTAGGATAAGTATTTCACTTTTAGGTTTTGCTTTTGTGCAGTTGTTGCTACCTCTATTACATATTTCATACGTCAGTGAGATAAGAATGAGATACAATTCAAACTGAGACCTTCACCTTCCTAACCACATATGTTTATAAGCAACAAGGAAATAATGAGTGTAGTGGGTGAACTCAATTCTAGCTTCAGACTAAACAATGAACTAGGATTTTATAATTGCAATTACAGTGAAGGTTTCATGTTGTATATAAACAACCAACAATATTTCCCCCTTTGATCTTGCATCTCCATTCTGGTTCATAAGTGTTTTACATCCAGTTTTTGGATAGAAAGTTCAAAACCTATTCTATAAAATTCCTGTCGGTGTTTTTAGAACTTTGGTATATGTACGAACCACTTAGGGATTGTGTTAAGATGCATATTTTATACACCATATCTGAGGAAAGGCACAAATTCTGCATTTCTCCCATCCAAGTACTAACCAGGCCCAACCCTGCTTAGCTTCCAAGATCAGATGAGATGGGGTGCATTCAGGGTGGTATGGCTTTAGACATAAATTCTGCATTTCTAACAAGTTCTCATGTGAGGCTGAAGCTACTGATCCATGGACCACACTTTGGAAAGCAGCAGTCTATGTTGTTCTAATACCCCTAACT
The DNA here is from genome assembly GCF_014898765.1 of Herpailurus yagouaroundi. NCBI lineage: Eukaryota > Metazoa > Chordata > Mammalia > Carnivora > Felidae > Herpailurus > Herpailurus yagouaroundi. The sequence goes on from NW_024419591.1 coordinate 7,412, forward strand.
ACACAACCTACTTTTTTGTCATTTTAATTCAAATCCAAGGAAATAAAGACTAATCTGAAATGTCTCTAATTACAATTTCATCAATCACCACAGGAGATTTGTAAGATATAGAGGATGTTTCAGGAGGTGTAATACTCAGGAGTATTTGTGCTTATTTTTTTACTATTTTTCAAATTTAAATTCTAGTTAGTTAACATATAGTGTAATATTGGTTTCAGGAATAGAACTTAGTGATTCATCACCTCCATGTAATACTCAGTGCTCATCATAGAAAGTGCCTTTCTTAATACACATCACCATTTAAAACCATTCCTCACCTATTTCCCTCCATCAACCTTCAGTTTATTCTCTGTTATTAAGAGTATCATGGCTTGTGTCCCTCTCTCTTTTTCTGCCTCTCATATGAGCATCTGTGTTTTCTTTTAAATTCCACATATGAGTAACATCATATGGTATTTGTCTTTCTCTGACTTATTTTGCTTAGCATAATACACTCTAGCTCCATCCACATCATTGCAAATGGCAAGATTTCATTCTTTTTGATGGCTGAGTAATATTCCATTATATATATATATATATATATATATATATATATATATATATA
>NW_024419592.1:0-6744 GCF_014898765.1 Herpailurus yagouaroundi
AACAAGACACCACTACACACAATGGCAATGAGCAAAGTCCGGAACCTGACACCAAATGCTGGCGAGGACACAGGCCAGCAGGAGCTCGCGTCGCTGGCAGGCACGCAACACGGTGCAGCCCCTGAAAATGACAGCTGGGCAGTTTCTGGCAAAACTAAACCTGCTCTTACCATGTGACCCGGCAGCTCCTCCGCGTCTGCTCAAACTAGATGAAAACTTCTGTCCACACAAAAACCTGCACCCATACATCTATAGCAGCCTGATCCATAGTTTATTCATAATTGCCAAAACTTGAAAGCCACCAAGGTGTCCTCCAGGAGGTAAACGGATAAACCGTGGTACGTCCAAAGAACGGAATGCTATTCAGCACTAAAAGGAAATGAGCTCTTAAGCCACAAATACACACGAAGGAACTTTAAATGCATGTTGGTAGGTGAAGTGAGTCAATCTGAAAAGGTGACATACTGACGGCATGCTTCCGATGATATGACAACCCAGAGAAGGCAAAACACAGGAACAACAAGACCAGTGGTTTCCAGAAGTTAGGAGGGAAAGAGAAGAAGTCTGTGGGGTACAGAAGATTTTAAGGACAGTGAAAACACTCTTTATGATAATGGTGGCTATGTATCATTATAAATTTGTCCAAATGCACAGAATTACAACATCAGGAGTGAACGCTAATGTAAACTAGGGAGTCTGAGTGATAATGGCTTGTCAATGTAGGTTGACCGATTGTAACAAATGCACTACTCTGGTGGGGATGTTCACAGCCGAGAGGACAGGAGTTCCACAGAAAATCTCTACCTTCTTCCAATTTTGCTGTGAACCTAAAGCTGCTGTAAAAAAAAAAAAAAGTTTATTTATTTTTTATTTTTTTAATGTTTATTTATTTTTGAGAGAGACAGAGAGTGAGCAGGGGAGGGGCAGAGAGGGAGGGAGACACAAAATCCAAAGCAGGCTCCAGGCTCTGAGCTGTCGGCACAGAGCTTGATGCGGGGCTCGAACCCATGGACCGTGAGATCATGACCTGAGCTGAAATCAAGAGTTGGACACTTAACCGACTGAGCCGCCCAGGGGCCCCAATAAAGTCTATTTTTAAAATATCCGCTTGAGGGGGTCAACAGCAGACTTGAAAAGCCAGAAGAGGGGCCCCTGGGTGGCTCAGTCAGCTCACTTCCAATTCTTGATGTCAGCTCAGGTCATGATCTCACAGTTTGTGAGATCGAGCCCCATGTTGGGCTCTAAGCTGACAGTGCAGAGCCTGCCTGGGATTCTTGCCCTCTCCTTTTCTCTCTCTTCCTCTCTCTCTGTCTCTCTCTCTCTCTCTCTGTCTCTCTCTCAAAATAAACATTTAAAAAAAGAAAGAAAGAAAAGCCAGAAGAAATAATCATCGAACTTGAAGACAGATCAGTAGAAATTATCCACTCTGAAGAAGCTAAAAAGGAATGAAGAAAAACAAACAGAGCCTTAGAGACCTGTGAGACATTATCAGGAATATAAAAATGTATATAATGGGAGTCCCAGAAAGAGAGGTAAAAGACAAAGGAAGAAAAAGTATCTGAAGAAACAACAGCCCCAAATTCCCAAACTAGATGCAAACTATTAATCTTTACATCAAAGAAGCTCAATGACGTATCAGACCACACCTAGACGTATCAGACAGAAGACGTTGAAAGTCGAAAAGAAAACCTGAAGGCAGCAAGAGTGGAAGGGCTTCTGTACTGGGATGTAGTGTGGTGACGGCTGACTTCTTGTCAGAAACAATGAAAACTTGTAGGCAGTGGGATGACATTAAAAATAAATTTTTTATGTTTATTTTTGAGAGACAGAGAGAGACAGAGTATGAGCAAGGGAGGGGCAGAGAGAGCGGGAGACACAGAATCTGAAGCAGGTTCCAGGCTCTGAGCTGTCTGCACAGAGTCCGACGTGGGGCTCGAGTCACGGACTGTGAGATCATGATCTGAGCTGAAATCAGTCACTTAACCAACTGAGCCACCCAGGTGTCCTAGTGGGATGACATTTTTAAAGTGTCAAGAGGAAAACTGTCAACCAGGAATTCCATATCCATCAAAACCCATCGGACTTATATGCTGAAAACTACAAATGCTGCTGAAAGAAATTAAAGAAGTACCAGATAAATGGAAAGAAATCCCATGTTCATGGCTTGGAAGACATGATATTGTCAAGATGTCAATATGCCCCAAAGTAAACTACCACTTCAGTGTAGTCAAGTTATATGAATCAAACTTCCTACAGTTTTTGAAGAAACGGAAAAGACAGAATTTAGATGTATGTCAACTTAAAAAGAGTCCTAAAATAGCTCAATGACTGTGAAAGGCTAGAATCTGGGAGTACGTACAGAAGTCATAAACACAAACTGAAACAATCTTTTTCACGAGGGTTATGAGGGTATGCTATAAAAACCTTATGTCAATAAAATTAGACAATTTACATGAATTGGATAAATTCCCAGAAATTCCTAGAAAAACATGAATTATGAAAACGGACTCGCAGAACTGGCATATTTAATTAAGAATACAGACCTTGAGGGGCACCTGAGTGGCTCAGTCAGTTAAGTGTCCTACTGGCTCAGGTCATGATCTTGCAGTTCATGTGTTGGAGCCCCGCGTGGGCTCATTTTTTGACAGTGTGGAGCCCATTTCAGTTCCTCTGTCCCCTCCCCCTCCTGACCCTCCCCTGCTTGCGTTCCCTCTGTCAAAAATAATTAAAACATTTTTAAAAAATAGAAGCAAGAAGACACAAGGAAAGCAACTTTTCCCGAAGCCTCCAGAAAGAAGTGGAGTGTTGCGGACACCTTGATTTCAGCCTACTCTGGCCCAATTTGGATTCGTGACCTGAAGAACTCTAAGATAATACATTTGTGTTGTCTCGAGCCACTGAGTTTGTGGCAACTTGTTATGGCATTAACAGAAAACTAGCAATTATACTGATACCAAAGTCAGACAAAGACATCACAAGAAAGCAAAACTTCATACCCATACCCCTCGTAAACACAGATACATACGTCCTCAACAAGATATTAGCAAACCGAATCAAGCAGCATAGAAAAAGGCTTACATACCACGACCAAATGGGATTTGTCCCTGGAATTCAAGGTTGGTTTAACATCTGAAAATAAATAAAATAAAGGACATAAACCACATGAGCCTCTCAGTAAGTGAAGTAAACGTTTGACAAAATCCAACACTCACTCAAAAAAACCTCTAGACACTCAGATAGAATGAGACTGTTCCATGCCAGCAAAGAGCACTACAGAAAGTTCTACAGCTAACATCCTACTTAATGGCAAAAGACTTGATGCTCTGCCCTAAGATCAGGAATGCCACTTCTGGCCAACATTGTACTAGGAAGTTCCAGCCAGTACAATCAGGCAAGAAACAGAAATAAAGGGCATAGAGATTGGGAAGGAAGACGTAAACCTGCCTTTATTTGCAGAAACGTGGTCCCATATGTTGAGCACCCCAAGGAACCCGTACCAAAAAAATCCACAAACCACACAAAAGCAAAAACAAAAACAAAATGAGGACTAATAAACAAATGCCGCAGGGTCATAGGCTCCAAGATCAATACACAAAATTCAATTTTATTTTGGGGGTACCTGGGGGGCTCAGTGGGTTAAGCGTCCAACTTCCGTTCAGGTCATGATCTCGCTGTTCAGGGGTTCGAGCCCCACATCGGGCTCTGTGCTGACAGCTCGGAGCCTGGAGCCTGCTTCCGATTCCGTGTCTCCCCCTCCCTCTGCCCCTCCCCCGCTAGCACTCTGTCTCTCTCTCTCAAAAATTAATAAACATTCAAAAAAACTAAACTAACAAAAAAAAAAAAAACTAAACTAAACAAAATTCAATTTTATTTTTATATGCCATCAATGAAGAGCTTGAAAAGAACAGTAACACCATTCCATTGGCAATGACACCAAAAAAGAATAACGTACTCAGGAATGCCCTGAAGACAGGAAGTGCAAGGCCTGCACACTGGAAACTACGTGGAAACCACGCCACGGTGCTGAGAGGACTGAAGACGGGAGCCTGAGTGGCTCCAAGACCACGGCCTGGAAGCTTCAATATTATCAAGATGGCACTTCTCCCCAAACTGATCGCTAGAGTCAATGCGATTTGTATCAAAATTTAGAAATTGGCTTTTGGGTTTTGGTTTTTGTTTCTTTCAGAAATTGGCAATCTGATCTTCAAATTTATCTAGAAGGGCAAAGGACCCAGCCAAAACGATATTGAGAACTAAGAACAAAGTTGAAAGACTCACACTTTCCGGTATCAAAACTAACGATGAATCTACAGAAATCAAAAGAATGTGATTCCGGCATAAGCGCAGACACTTAGATCAACAGAAAAGAACCGAGAGTCCAGAAGTAAACACTCATTTTTGTGCCCAATTAATTTTCGACAAAGGTGTTATGATGTTTTCTGTGTCAACTTGGCGAGGCTACAGTCCCCTGTTACTCAAACAAAACTTAATCTAGTTTTTTTTTTTTTTTAATTTTTTTTTTCGTTTATTTATTTTTGGGACAGAGAGAGACAGAGCATGAACGGGGGAGGGGCAGAGAGAGAGGGAGACACAGAATCGGAAACAGGCTCCAGGCTCCGAGCCCTCAGCCCAGAGCCTGACACGGGGCTCGAACTCCTGGACCGCGAGATGGTGACCTGGCTGAAGTCGGACGCTTAACCGACTGCGCCACCCAGGCGCCCCAAAACGTAATCTAGTTTTAAGTTAAATGTTGTTGTGAAGGCATTTTGTAGATGAGATTAAAGTCCAACATACGTGGACTTTATGTAAAAGAAGTGATCTCATGTGACCTGGGTGGGCCTGATTCCGTCTGTTGAAAAGACTTAGCACAGCTGAGCCTTCCAGGGAAGAACCAATTCCACCTCTGGGAAGCGGTGCCAGAGTCCTCGCCCGCCTTTGCCCTTACAGACCTGCCCTTACAGACGCCTCCCACTGATGCTCGCCGGCGCTCTGGTGGAGCCTTGACTGCCACAGGTGCCGAGGCAACGTACCAGGGGAAGCATGGGCTTTTCAGTAAGTGGTGCTGGGCCATTGTCATCTCACACCATACATAAAAATTTGCTCAGAATGGTTCATAGACCTAAATAGACGTAAGAGCTAAAACCTTAAAACCATGTAGAATAAAGCATAGGGAAAAATCTTTATGATCTGAGGTTAAGCAAGGAGTTCTTAGATATGACATCAAAGCTGTAATCCATGAAAAAAAAAAACCTGGTAAGTTTGACTTCATAAAAATTAAAAGCTTTTACACTTCAAAAGACATCTCGGGGGCACCTGGGTGGCTCAGGCAGTTGACTGTCCAACTGCGGCTCAGGTCGTGATCTCACGGTTTGTGAGTTCGAGCCCCACGTCGGGCTCTGCACTGACAGCTCGCAGCCTGGAGCCTGCTCACAGCCTTGGATTCTGTGTCTCCCTCTCTCTCTGCCCTTCCCCACTTGCGCTCTGTCTCTCTCTCTCTGAAAAATAAATAAGAACATTTAAATTAAAAAAAAAAAAACAACACCAAATCAGACTGGTTAGAGTTGTAAAGTTAGGTGGTTCGAGTATGAAGAAAACAAGGCAGTAATCACGTTGAAAGGTGGGTGTTTATCGCCTGGGGTGGGGAGGAGGAGCTGGTGAGTTTCTAGGAGTCTCGCTGTGTCCTTTTTCTTGACCTGGATGGGTGCTTGCTTTGTGGTAAAACTTTGAATGTATATTTTGCTTTCTACACTTTTCCAGATGCATGTTGCATTATACAACATTAACCCCTCACCATACCAACCAAAAATGATACGGTTTTTAGAAAGAAATCTCACAAAAATGACCAAGACCTGTCCGCAGAAAGTTACAAAGCTCTACTGAAATATGTTAAGCCAGGCTTTCTACAAAGCGTGGCATTGTCATGGGATCACCATTCCCCAAGCTGATCTCTAAATCAGTGCAGTTCCAGTCAAATCCTAAAAGGTTTCCCCAAGAATCTGACAACATCAACTTCTAAGGAAAAAAGCCCAAGAAGGAGTCAAATAACTTCAAAGAAGATGTCCCGGCAGCTGTCATGACTTCCAAAGACTAACGGGCCACCGGACGGTGTGGTGCTGACCCTCATCCTGGAAACAGTCCGGCAGGAACCCATTTATCACAGAATGGGAATTACAGAGCATGGAGAAAAGAGGGAGCTGGTTTATAAATAAGTCAACAAAATAAAATTTAAACATCAACAAAGAGTAAACATAAACATAATGTCTGGTATGAAGGGTTGAGTGAGAGGACACAGATGGGACGGCGTGTGCTCAGGGGGACCACTGCCCCCAAATAAAAATAAACGAGGTGTAAAAAGGCAGGACAACTAGAAGGCACAAAACAAAGTCCCGAGAAGTTCAAGTCTGTCGCTGCGTTGTAGGCGCTGCTTCCACGCACCGGAAGCAGGAGCGGCGCCGGGGACCTGGGACCTCGGCACTGGACACAGGCTCCTGTCATATATTCGGCCTTAGAGACATGGGGCTCCTGTCCCCAGCTGCCCAGCAAGTGGGGTCTGGTGGACAGAGCTGGCCACCCCCCCCCAACCCCCTTGGGGAACAAAGCTTCCCAAACGTCTCCCCCCTCCCCCCTTCCCGCCAGTTCTCAGAGCCTCTCGGGTCAGCCTGGCCCCATTCTGCCCTTGATTCCCGGGCGCGGGGCCGCAGGTCCGCGGCACCTGGCCAGAGTGCCCCCCCCCCCCCCCCCCCC
>NW_024419593.1:0-6828 GCF_014898765.1 Herpailurus yagouaroundi
GGCTGAAGTCGGACGCTTAACCGACTGCGCCACCCAGGCGCCCCTGAGCTAAACCCTTTCTATGCAGCCTTTCGTTCAATCTTCCCAACAATCCAAAGGGGGCATCATTATTATTATTATGCCCACTTTGCAGATAAGGAAGCGGAAGCTCACAGTTTCTGGTCTTTTCTGCTAATAACTGGAACCCAGGTCTTTCTGCATCCAGACCATGTGAGTAAGACATTCCTCCTATTAAAACGCTTTTTTAAATGTTTATTTATTTTGGAGAGAGAGAGAGACAGAGACAGAGCGTGAGCTGGGGAGGGGCAGAGAGAGGCAGAGACACAGAATCGGAAGCAGGCTCCAGGCTCCGAGCCGTCAGCACAGAGCCCGACGCGGGGCTCGAACCCACAAACGGTGAGATCATGACCTCAGCTGAAGTGGGACGCCCAACTGACTGAGCCACCCAGGCACCCCTGTTCCTCCTGTTTTTTGAAGCCCCTTTATCCTACCCCCTCCCTCAATTCCAGGAACCATGATGGAGCTACGGATGGAACCCAGGTCTGGTGCTGCCTCCACTATGCCCGAGCACTGGCGTACTTCCTCTGAGGTGCTGTTAGCTGGGGAAGCTGTTCTGTTTTTTCCCTCCTCCCTTGCTCTTCCCAGGAAACCTGGTCCAGTCCTGTCTGTTGAGAGGTTATGTACAGACAGGGCACATCACGTCTGACTTGTGCATCCACAGAGGGATCATGTTTGTTCATATATTGTGTGTGTGCATGATGCATCGGGTGTGTGATTCATGCTGCGGAATGAAATAGCCACCCTCCTCCCCTCCATCACCCAGAGAAATGAGTAGGTCCTGTGTCTTCCCCAGCTGCCCCTTCAAAGAGAGAAGGAGAATATGCTGTGTGTTACCTTTAGGAGGAAGCATAAGTAGGAAACCCCAACCTTGTCCTGCCTTTGGGGGTGCAAAAGCAAGCTGCTCAGCCTCCACGGAAAGTGAGGTTTTCCTTCTTTGGAAATTCTCAGTAGGCAGTGATAGCTGATGCTGCATGCATGGGAATTCCTGCTTCCTTTGCAAATAGAGAGCCATAGAAAGCACTAGGGAGAGGCTGAAACAAACCCTCAGGCCTCATTCTGACTCCCTGGAGACCACAGGAACGTCCCTTCCTAAGTCAGGGCTCCTGCCACTGCCAGAGAGACTTGAAGCTCTGGGCCATGGACGGTAATGAACAATAATGACAGCTAATGTTGTGTGTTGGCTCATCTATTCCTCACAACCCCCACTAAGGTAGGCACTGACTTATCGCTGTTTTACAGATGAGATACTGACATTGGAGAGACGCAGGCCCTCACCTAAGAGGTAGCAATCCACACAGTTAGCAGGACACAAAAAGGCTCACTGCAACTCTCTTTGTAAAAGAAAAGACTAGGAACAACCCATCAGTGGGGGAGAAGTAGTCATTAATAGAGGACTGATTAAGTGAATTCCAGTATATCCACACGAAGGAAAACACTACGTGTTTATAGGTCAGACATAGAAACTTTATATGTATGTCACACTTCTGACACCAAATGTGTGGGTTTTCCACACCAGGCAATTCTCTGATTCTCGGCAGACAGCAACTAGGTGTCCTACGATTCAATTCAGTTCTGACACGAACTGCCTAGAGTCAGCACAGACCCCACAGGTTAAGGGCTCAGTCTCACACTGCCCCCACTTCAGATGCCAATTTCAAGTAGTGGGTTCCCAGGTGACCCCCACTTCTGTTCAACTTGGCTGCAATTCCAGGGGTTCCCATGACCCTCTCCTTAGGTTCAGTTTTTTGCCATAAGGGCTCACAAAACTCGGGGAGATGCTTTATTTACATTTGCCAGTTTATTATCAAGGCTATTATAAAGGATACAAGTTGGGGGGGCGCCTGGGTGGCGCAGTCGGTTAAGTGTCCGACTTCAGCCAGGTCACGATCTCGCGGTCCATGAGTTCGAGCCCCGCGTCAGGCTGATGGCTCAGAGCCTGGAGCCTGTTTCCGATTCTGTGTCTCCCTCTCTCTCTGCCCCTCCTCCGTTCATGCTCTGTCTCTCTCTGTCCCAAAAATGAATAAAAGTTGAAAAAAAAATTAAAAAAAAAAATAAAATAAAGGATACAAGTGAACAGCCCGATGAGAAGTACATTGGGCAAGGTGTGGAAGGGTCCCCAGCACAGGAGCTACTGTCCCTGAAGAGTTAAGGGCATGTGGACGTGTTCACTAACACAGAAGCTCTCTGTAGTCCGGGCATTTTTGTGGAGGTTTCATCACATGGGCGTGATTGATCATTACCTTGATCTCCAGCCCTCCTGCCTTCCCCCAAATTGGTGGGGGTGGGGCTGAAAGTTCCAAGCTTCTCATCTTGGCTTGGTTATTCTGGTGACCGGCCCATATTCAGAAGCCATCCAGGAGCCCACCTAGAGTTGCCTCGTGACAGTAAAATATGCTTCTCTCACCCAGGAAATTCCAAGGGATTTAGCAGCCCTGTGCTAGGAATTGAAGATGATGAGCGATTATCTATTTCTTTTTTTTTTAATGTTTATTTATTTTTGAGAGAGAGAGAGAGGGAGTTATAGCACAAGTGGGGGAGAGTCAGAGAGAGAGGGAGACACAGAATGCAAAGCAGGCTCCAGGCTCTGAGCTGTCAGCACAGAGCCCAACACGGGGCTCGAACTCACGAGCTGTGAGATCATGACCTGAGCTGAAGTCAGACGCTTAACCGACTGAGGCACCCAGGCACCCCTATCTGTTTCTTATTATATCAGAATATCACACCATACAAGAGTACAATGCAGCTATGAAAGGGATACTGAGATGGAGACATCTCCAGGATATTTTATTAGGCGAAAAGAAAGCAAGATGCGGATGTGATATGCCTCTTTTGATCTAAGAAGGGGAGAGAAATATATTCAAATCCTTGCTTGTATTTTAAAAACCCACAGTGGAAGGATAAGCCAAAAATAGACAAAATGGTAATTTTATGGGCAGGAAGGGACAGGGAGGAGGAGACAGGAATGGAACTAGACTTTTCTGAGCACCTTGTTTTCTGGATTTGACTTTGGAACCGTGTAACTATTTAATACAGCCCTAAAACAAAATGAATTGAAATTTTGCAAAAGGAAAGGAAACAGATAGAGATGGGTTTGAGTCCAGGGGTCCAACTGGAGTCTCTGCTGCTTTTGTCCCCCATTAACTATCCCTTCTTACAGCAATGGAGAGGCGTGGCCAGGCCAGCAGAAGACAGAGGTGGGGCCAGACCTGGAACCTTCCAGGGCCCCAGGGGGACGCCTGTGGTGGTGCTGGGGGCTGTGATTTTAGTATCTGGGGGCCTTTGTAATCGGTGGCTCTAAGATTCCCACATCTGTCTTCTGCAGCCCCCAAGTGGGCTGGCTCCCAAGCACATCATCCACGGAGTGGCCACAATGACCGCTTACCTGCCTCCAGCTCAACCTCACCAACACTGGCCTCGAGCGCACTGTGCTTACAGATGGCTTAACACGCCACCCGAGAGCGGTTCAGCTTCCTGGCAAAGAGTTTTCCCGCACATGACCACGTTTCCTCCTCTCAGCAACTCTGGACTGGGGAATGACGGTCTTGGTGAGGAACAGAGTCTAGCTGAGGGTGCCTCCCATAGCCTGATAACAGCTGCAAGGTGGCCCAGCCCCACTTCTGTGGTGGACCAGGTCAACTCCAAGCTGCAGGATCCTGTACAGGGCTTGCGCGCGCGCTCTCTCTCTCTCTCTTTTTGCATCTGAGGTGAGGTATCCTTTCATATAGGGGCTGAGGCATCGTTTTGGGCTCAGGCAGACATAAAAGTGAAACCCGGGTGTCCTTCTTTCGAGCAATAGGCTCTTCATCAAATTTCACATTTTTTTCTCATCTAGAACAATAAACGCACCTTCTGGAAAGGTTGTTGGAGGCATAAATGAGATGTCAAGGGCTTAGTAGAGACCTGTTGTCGTTAGCAAGAATCATTTCAAAAGATGCAGCTCCCTGGAAATTCTGTGTCCTTCTTACCTAATGCACAGATAGGTCGACTACATGCTCAAAAGCTCTAGTCTTCCTTGCTTAGTTATCAAAGTCACCTCCTTTTTAAAAATTTTTTTTTTAATGTTTATTTATTTCTGAGACAGAGAGAGACAGAGCATGAACAGGGAGGGGCAGAGAGAGAGGGAGACAGAGAAGCTGAAACACGCTCCAGGCTCCGAGCCGTCAGCACAGAGCCCGACGCGGGGCTCGAACTCACAGACCGTGAGCCGAAGCCGGACGCTCAACCGACTGAGCCACCCAGGCGCCCCTCAAAGTCACCTCCTTATCCTGCCATGTCTGACCCCGACTAAGGACAAGCCCGGGTGGTGCCTCGTTTCCCATGGCTCTGGGCCCTCTCGGCCGCTGGCTCAGCTCAGGAGAGGCCCCTCTCTGCTAACTGTTAAGCCTGGATCGATCCCCATCTCGGGGCCCTTTTGAGGATTAACTGATCTGTCGCGCGGAGACCTTTGACGAGTGCCAATGTGGCCGAGGCTATTGTCAGGCCGACCGGAAACTGAGTTCACCGGTTTCCCTGGCTTCCAAGACACTCAAGCTGAGCTTTGCGGCTGGACTAACTCTCCCGTGGGCAAAATCTCAGCATGTGCAGGTTGCACTGAGCTCACCGGCTGTCTGTCTGCCCACCTGCCGCTGGACCCTTTTGATCTACCTCTTTGTTTCTTTAAGGGGCAGTGAGGGTAAGAAGATAAAGGGATCAGGATTCCAGACACCAAAGAGCTTTTGTTTGTGTTTCTAATAGAACTGAATACGTTACGTTCTCCCTCTTGGCATCAGTCTATTGACTCAAGGCATAGTTCTGAGATTTATACCTTTCTGATTTTATGTTTTGTAAATCTCAAAGGTCCCTGGAAACCTACCGGGTATGTTTTTTATCCTCCGAGGTGTGATCTCCACGATAGAAAAATGAACGCAGCAATTCACTTGGTTCATCGCCGAGTATTTATGGAGTGCCTCCCGTATGGTCAGCTGTATACAAGCAGCTCAGAAGTTGCCTGAGGGCAAAAGAGGTTCCTGTGCGTTTAGACCTACTGTGTGCAAGGCTCTGTGACGCACTTTAATCGCGTCGTTATTTGATTCCGACAACTCCAGGAAATGAGTATTGCTATCCCATTTCACAGGTGAGGAAAGAGACTCAAAGTTCTGCGTCTTGTCAAGATCATCCGTAGCAGAAGCAGCCAGAGCTCCTGTCCAGTGCTGTCTGATGGTACCATCTGGGTCCTTTCCACTAGAACACAGCGGGGAGAAGAAAAGGATACGCGTGGGTTAGTCAATGGCACACGAAGTAGCAGATTATCAACCCGGGACTGCCTGGTTCAGAGCAGGTGCGGATGGGGGAGGGATGGCCTGATGGTCAAGAGGACTTCCTACAGGAGATAGCCCACGTGTGACTTAGGGCAAAGGTGGGGGAGGACGTGCTACACACAGCTGGTCCCGGGCAGGAATGAACTTGAGCACAGACAGTGTTGAGACAGTCTGCAGGCCCTGAGGTCGGCAGGGTGGGGCCTGAGATGGAGGCATGGGAAGCCTGGCAGAGCTGTCTGGACCAGATAAGGTGGCAACAAGGAGCTAGCAGGAACAGAATCCCTGAAAGCAGTGCCTGGAGAGGATGATTCTGCAGTGCTGGCTGGAAGGAGTTGGAGAGGTGAGGGCTGGAGATGGTAGGGGCCGGGCACGTACCACGGGAGGGGTCCACCCAAGGGGAGTCTGGTCTTCTTGGACCCAGGGAAGGGGGTGACAGCGGAAGGAGAGATGGAATTTGCAGGCCTTGGTGGAGGGATGCTTTTGAGGGACAAAGGACAGGGAAGAGCATAGCCCATTACAGATTGCTTTGCAACTGCCCTCAGGTCCCATCGTGCCTCTGTTCACTGTTGTTCAGGGTATTCCCGTCACTTAAGGCGCCTCCCGGTTTGGCCAGAATCTACTTGACCCACTACTCTCCTAAGTAAGTCCTCCACTCTCCTCCTACTTCTCCTAGCCCCCAAGGGGCCCACCTCCTGTACCCCACCCCACGCTGGCCTCCACAAAGCCCACCAGCCCGCCAGACGCTCTCAGCTATCACGGCTGTGGCAATCACAGTGTTTGAATCACCTTTGAAAGCTCCTTCCAGCACAGTCTCGACTAATTCACATTTCATTGTTATTTAACTTTTTGCTCTTGGAGTCTCCCTAGAGTCACCACCTTGTCCTTGAGGGCTGGTTGTTCTTTTTACCGTAGTTGCCCTGCAATCGCGGATGTCATTTTGCCTTTCAGTCTGTGTCCTCACCTGCAAAATGGTGCCAGTAATGGGCACAGTGCCTGGCACAGGAGCCCATCTATGGCCGTTCCAGTCCTTTCCTCTAGTGTGGGGTGGTCGCAGGGGCCGAGGGAAGGTGGGGGCGCCAGGGCAGAAGGAAAAGGGGACGACTCAAGCCCCTGGGAGGAACCCTTCTTAATGCCTTTGGATCTGCATTTCTAAGGGACCATTGGCGTCACTTGAAGATCATCCAGCATCACAGATTTCTTCGGCAAATAAAGGAATCTTGAGTTACAAATTCAGGGCGGACTCCCTGGGGGCAGTGAACGCCCCCCTCCTAGGGCTGAACCTTCGCAGCACGTGCTGCGCAGTCTTGGGCTGTTTCCAAAGTGCGGTTCGCTGACCTCGATCTCCTTGAAAACCTTTCCCGACCCCGCAGGCTCCCTCTCACCACCTCCACGGGGCAGAAGAGGAGGACACCGGGACTCTGGGAGGCGACGCGCTTTGCCCAAAGTGACTCAACGTGTTGGCGCTCAGGGG
>NW_024419594.1:0-8415 GCF_014898765.1 Herpailurus yagouaroundi
CAGGCAGGGCTGAGGCTGGGGGTCTGAGATCCAGGCAGGGCTGAGGCTGGGAGTCTGAGATTCAAGCAGGGCTGAGGCTGGGGGTCTGAGGTCCAGGCAGACCTGAGGCTGGGAGTCCGAGATCCAGGCAGGGTTGAGGCTGTGAGTCAGGTCCAGGCAGGGCCAAGGATGGGAGTCTGAGATCCAGGCAGGGCTGAGGCTGGGGGTCTGAGATCCAGGCAGGGTCGAGGCTGGTTGCTCCCGAGGCCCCTCTCTTTGCTTACCTGTGTCCTGTTCCCCTTTTCTTACAAGGACAACAGTCTTATGGGCTCAGGGTCCACCATACTATCTCATTTCACCTTAATCCACTCTGTACAAACCCCACCTCCAAATATCGTCGCATGCTGCCATCCTGGGGTTGGGGCTGCATTATATGGAGCCCACAGTTGAGCCCATAACACACTCAAACATACAGAAGTTCAACCACCATGGAAAGCAGCCCCAGGGATGTCCTCTGGATAAGAGGCAGGGGTCCCCACACTGCTGAGACAGAAGGACCACCTGGGAAACCAGAAAAGCATCCAGGGTGGGGCTCAGTCACACAACAGGCGGTTCGGCTGGGGACTCTGCACTTTGACCCCGTCCCCCAGCAATGCTGATGCCCACCGCCCACCAGACTTTGCCAACCAGCCACCCGAGTGTCAGCATTCTGTCCAGATCACAGTTTCTTGCAACCCACAAGGAATAAACAACATATACACAATTGGCATCTCAGACCGTGGAAGTGGAAAGATGCAAATATCCCGGATGGGCCTTTCTTCTGTGTCAACGTGCCTGGGCTACGGTGCCTGGACGTTGGGTCAAACACTAGTCTCGATGCCACCAGGAAGGTGCTCTGTCGATGGGATTCACATCTACAATCTCCCGCGGGAGAAGCGCACCACCCTTGGTAACGTGGGTGGGCCGCCTCTGATCAGTTGAAGGCGAGGTTTCCCAGAGAAGATGGGATTCGGAGACACCACGGCAGGGCTTCTACCCTTCCCTATGGATTTAGGGCTTGCCAGCCCCAGCATGTTGTGGGGCAGTTCCTTAAAATGAATCTGAATGTATACATTGATGATGATGATGAGGACAGATGGACAGATGGCTAGAGATGAGAAATATAATAGATAGGTAGACAGATAGATAGAGATGATGGATGGATGGACAGATGGATAGACAGGTAGACAGATTGGCTAAATGATAGGTGATGGACGGATGGATAAACAGATTGCAGATGAAAAGATGCACAGATAATAAATGGATGGTTAGATAGATATAGATAGATGACAGATGGGTAGGTAAGGAGGTAGGATTGATAGATGATAAATAGATAGATAGATAGATTGACGGATGGATAGATGATAGATGATGGATGGACGGCTGGGCAGATTGTAGATGGAAAGATACATAGATACTATTCTGTGTGTCCCCTGCAGTCAATGTCGCCCCCCGCTGAGAATGGCCAGCTGTGGCGTGTCTAGGTAGGGGATGTGACCTGTGGGCCGGCCATGCTGGGTGACGATGCGTCTCTGAATGGGGACCCCCCAGAGCAGCCGCCCCCTTGTGCCACGGATCCATGGGGCTCCACCCAAGGGTATACCAGATGGCCCGGTGCTGACTCAGGGCAGCAGGGCCCGAGCCCCACCCACTCACCAAATGAGCACCTCCAGGGGCGGGCACTGGCCTGGTGCCTTTCATCCGGGTGCATTCCCTCCCGGGTCACTCGCACACCAAGCATTGAGACCCACCCCCCTGCACAGCCCGGCCGGTTCGGCCCCCCCGACGGGCGCGGTGACCGCAGCCGGCCTAAATAAATGACCCACTTCCGGCTGGACCCGCACACCCACAGATTGGCTAGATCAGAGGTACGTTGGGGGCCACGGCGAAAGACGCGCAGACACCAGACAGACTCTGGATGGCTTCTGGGGTGTGGCCCAGCGTGGCCCGGCCTGCCTCTTTGGCCCACGCCATGGTTTCCAGAAGCAAAGAGAAAATGCAGGGTGCACCCGCACGCAGCCCGTGACACGGTCCGAGTGAGAGTCGGTGTCTCTTTACGCGGGAGAAGTAGGGATCTATATACCGGAAGGTGACAGACCACAGCCGTCGGGAGAACGGAAGCACATCGGGGACGTAGGCGTAGGTTTCCTTTTCGCTCAACAGACCCAAACCGCCGAGCCGACCTTGGCAAGCTTCCTTTCTGCTTCTGCTTCGGACGAGCGCCGACGCACTGATCACCCGGGGGCTCCCCCTCCGTGCCTCATCCCCCTTCCCCCTCCGTGCCTCAGTGCACCCATCTGCAACACGGCGGTAGGAATGGGCACCATCATCGGGCTGCGCGAGAGTCTGCTAGGAATAAAGTCGCGAACGTGCTTCTCCGAGGGGGGCTGTGGGTGCAGCTAGGCTTCTCTGTGCTGAACCTGCAGCTCCCAAAATCACTTGTGCCCGGTCCCGCTGATACCGGAAGGGTCTCGCCCAGCGTCCCGGGCTGGGCGCCCTGGCGTCTCCCTCCACATCACGTCGGCCCCCAGACAACCGAGTCCTGGTCCCCGAACACAGCTTGACCAGGATACACGGGCTGCCCCAGAACAGGGACACCTGAGTCACCGCTGCAAACCCACGGCATTCCCCAGACCTATGTCCCACCCAGACTTGCCTCCTGGGAATGCGAATATTTACATGACCGAGGGGGCTCTTTCACTCCCCCGACTCCTGCGCGTTCAAGACAGTCCCCTACAGTCCCCAGCCCAGCCCCACCCCGACGCCCGGGCATCTGGGACACGGAACGTTGGGCGTACACAACTCACATGACTTTCGTGCACAGCAAGAAAGGATGGCGTTTATCCAAAAGCTGCAGAACACGAACACAGCGTTTTCCACAAACAAAACCAAGCCCTGGAAACGCCATGCCCCCACCAACCAGCCGTTTTTTCCAACTCTGTGTTTTACCCCAAGGCGAACGGTCAGAACAAATGCTTTGCATCAGGAACAAGGCATTTGCCGCAGGCATCCCACGCCTTCCAGCTGGAATCATCCGGCAAAACAGGGCTGAGTTTGAAATGTGACCCAGAACCAGGCAGAGAACCCCGTCAGCCCGGGGCTCCGAACCGGCCCTCTGTCCCGTGTGCCTTCTCCAAGACCTCGCTCCCGTGCGTTCCCTTCCAGCCCGGCAACTTAAAGCCACTTACTCCCTACAAGCTCCTGGGGAAGGAGATTTGGAAACCAAGCTGACCTCCATCCAGCCCGGCGCCCACCCGGCTCTCCCTCGGGGCAAACCGGGTCTCACCTTGGACGCACAGCACAAAGCCCAGCACCGCGACCCAGAACAGTCCCCAGCGCCTCTCCATGGCTGTCGCCAGTCGGAAGGAGCCCCCGTGGAGGCCGCAGCCCGGAGGCTTGTGAGATCCGGCCTCCCGGACCGCACCCCACCCTCGATGTGTCGACTTCCTGTCTCCCAGCTTGGAAGGCACAGAGGCGATGTTTCAAGCGGAAAGTATGAACCCAACGGCAGTCCCGCGGCCAGAAGCTAATGGGCCGCGCGAGCTCAGACGCCGAACCCCGCAGCCCGGAGCCCGTGTGCAGCCCGGAGCCCAGAGCCCGTGTGCAGCCCGGAGCCCGTGAGACCAGCAAGGGCTCGCACGCCTAGGACACACCCGGAGCCAGCCTCCCGCCCTCCGTCAGGGCTGGAAACGGGCATCGCCAGGCCTGGGAGGTTCAGCTACATCAAAGGCCCGCACCCCGGGCACTGGGAGGACGCTCCCTACACAGGGACGGATGGATTCCAGGCTTTCTGCTTCCGGGGAGGGGGAGGGGGAGAGGGAGGGGAGGGGGAGGGGGCGGAGGGGGGCATCACAGGAGCTCCCGCATTCGTTCCACAAATACCGTGTGCACGCACACGGGTTCTGAGCCGGGCACCCGTGCGCTGCCAGGTGCTGGATGAGGATAACAGGGCGGAAGGGACACAGGAAGTGGAACCAGAGGAGGGCGGTGTGACAGTGCAGGCCACGGGGACACCCACCGGGCTGCTAGGGGCGCGGGCAGGGTCTGAACGCAGAGGGGCATCCCAAGAGGCTTCGCAAGGGGGCGGCAGGCTGCAAATGACCTCTCTCCGCGGGGAGAGAGGCCTCGGGAGAACCCAGCCTGTGCCTGGATCTCAGGCTTCAAAGCACCTCTCCGGGCCCAGAAGCCGACTCTCCTGATGGGTCCTACTTTTTGTTTTGTTTTGTTTTTTATTTTCCTGTGATTGTTTTTTCCTATTTTCCCAGAGTCGATGCCGTGTTTCCCCTGAGGCTGTATGATTCTTCTGTGTCGCTTGGCCACACCACCCTGCAGGCCGCCCGTCTCAGCGGGAACAAAAGTTACCATTTCCCAAACGCTCTGAACCCGTCTCCTAAATGGCGTGAGTGCACGGGAAAAGAAACTAATCATCATCATCATCATCATCATCATCATCAAGCCTGGTTGTGAAAGCTGTTTGTAAATGGCGGCCCCCCCCCCCCCGCCAAAAAAAAAACTGAATTTGGGCCAAACACATGGAAAAGGGGAAATGAACCTCGATGTATTTTGCATTTTTTTTTCCTGGCATCTAGCAATGTGTGCATGTGTCGGGAACGTGTTTTCTGTGTCCGCGGAACATCCTTATAAAACAGATGCGTTTGGGGGTGCACACAGGTGTGTGTGTGAGCTAGAGACGGAGGGGAACAGAGACAGAGACAGAGACAGAGACAGAGAGATGCTTTAAGGAAACCTCCGAGTCCCCAGTCATTGGCGTGGAGCCTGGAGCCTGTTTCCGATTCTGTGTCTCCCTCTCTCTCTGCCCCTCCCCCGTTCATGCTCTGTCTCTCTCTGTCCCAAAAATAAATAAACGTTAAAAAAAAAAAAATTTTTTTTTTAAAAAAGTGTATAATCAGGGGCGCCTGGTCGGTTAAGCGTCCGACTTGGGCTCAGGTCATGATCTCGATCGAGGTCTGTGAGTTCGAGCCCCGCGTCAGGCTCTGTGCTGACAGCTCAGAGCCTGGAGCCTGCTTTGGATTCTGTGTTTCCCTCTCTCTCTGCCCGTCCCTGCTCACACACACTCTCTCTCTCTCAAAAATAAACATTAAAATAAAATAAAATTAAATTAAATTAAATTAAATTAAACAAAATAAAATAAAATAATAAAACTACGTTCAGTGACAGAAGCCAGACTCCAGGCAAATCCATAGGCAGAAAGGAGATCGGTGGTTTCTGGGGGTTTATGGGAAGTGTGCACAGGTGAATTGTGGTTCCCCCCAAAGCACCACCCCCAAATCATCTCCTGGAGTCGTAACTTGTAACTCTGCAGAGTGTGACCATCTTTGCAAATAGGCTTGGTGCCTACGTAATCAGGTGTCTTCATGTGAGGTCACCCTGGGCCCAGCTGAGACAAGACCCCCATATGCCCGGTGGTCCCTATAAAAAGGGAGAAATTCGCACACAGACAGGCACACAGGGAGAAGGCCGTGTAGACACAGAGGCAGAGGCGGGACATGCCAAGGGACGCCCAGGATCGCCCGCAGCCCCCAGAAGCTGGGACACACACACAGAACGGCCTGTCCCCTGGAGCCTCCGGGAGGAACCACCCTCTGCCCCGCCTGGATCTCGGACTTCTGGTCTCCAGCACCGAGAGACAACACGCTCCTGTGGTTTAAGCCGCCTCGTCTGTGGGGATGTGTTACGGCCGCCCCAGGAAACCCGTACATGATGGTTTCCTTTGGGGGTGACAAAAATATCTTGGGAGCAGACAGAGGCATCTGCAGTCCGAGTATCATGAGCACAGTGCATGCAAGGCAGGCCCGAGCGTCTTTGCTTCCGTCGTGGGTCCTTCGCGGGAGATGACCTCCCAGCACGACCCCATCTCAACCCAGTGAGTGTGGTTAAGGGGGGTCACTGGAGCCTCTCTGCAAGCCGCTGCAGAAACCCCTCGATTTGGCCACTATGGGGGGGAGGGGAGGCAGCCACCGGCAGGAAAACGGGAGGCGTGTGCACCCGTCCAATGTTACTTACGGACCCTAAAACTCCAGTGTGGCAGAATTCTCACGCGCCATAATATAGGACTCTTCTCAGAGATTTTCAAACCACCTGCGGTTATAAAAGCCATTCTCAGATGGCAGGTGGGATTTGGACACTGGGCAGCAGGCTGGTGACGGTCACACTGTGGCGTCCTGGGAGGCACATGGTCTGCTGAACCCCGTTTTTCGGAGGCGCAGAGTGACCACATAACGTGTCCCCACTCCCAGGACGACGCTCCCACCCCACCTGCTGGAGATCAGAGGGAACACACACGGGTACCTGCACAGACGCAGCTGACAAGGCAGGTTCCTGTCCTCTGCACCCAAAACACGGAGAATCCACACGCATTTCCACGTTCAGGGAGCTTTTTCAGAAAGAAAAGCTTCCGTCCGCTGGAAAAAAAAAAAAAAAGCAGAAATGATACAGACACCACCCTGGTCACACACGGCAACAGAATGGGAGACTGGTCACCGAATCCAGGAAGGCTGAGAACACAGAAATATCACGGGGACATTAAAAAACAAAACACTTCAAAAACCCTTGAGTTGACAAAAAAAAAAAAAAAAAAAAAACAAAAACAAAAAAAAAAAACGGGAAATGGTGACTCTCTGGAAAATACAAATAATGAGAAGATTCCGAGTCCACAGTTGAGCCCGGAGGAAATGATAGATCTGGGTTATTTACAATATTCAATAAGAAAGGACGGGGAATCAGGGAAATTAAGAGTTCGACTCAAGGGGTGTCCGTGTGCAAGAACCTAGAAACCCAGAGAAAGCCAATGACAAGGGCCATGAATTAAAAACACAGAAATGGCAAAGATAATCATCATCCAACCATTATTTCAGAACCGAAACAGGTGACACAGAGAGGATACAAAATCATGGGATGTAGAGTTCCCCACAGACCTGGAGAATGTTGAACAAATTATAAGGAAATTCTTTGCTCAAATCTGTATGGAGGCATGTTTTCTTTTTAATGTCTATTTATTTTTGAGAGAGGCTCCAGCCCCAGGTCGGGCTCTGTGCCGACAGCTCACAGCCTGAAGCCTGCTTGGGATTCTTTGTCTCCCTCTCTCTCTGCCCCTCCTCCACTCATGTTCTATGTCTCTCTCAAAAATAAACATTAGAAAAAAAAATTTTAGGTTTTTAAAAAGCTTCACAACAAAAACGGCACTATCTTTAATATGTAAAGAGTTCCCACGAATCAATAACAGCAGGGCCAATAATGCATATAAAAACGGGCAACGGGCATCTCAAACGGGTCCCCCAGAAATGGCCGTATAAGTGATTTTTCCATACACACATTCCCAATCTCACCTGTGTTAAGAGAACTGCAAGGTAAAACCGTTGATTTCATACCGTGTTTTCAACTAACAGTGGCAAGGACCCATAAAGCCAGGAGGGTTTTTGGAAGATATCTGAGACATCACTGAGAATATCATGGATTGGCACAGCCTATATGGAGGACAATCAGGCAACTCTCATCAACAATTTCACACACACAGCCTTCTAGCAACGCCAACCACAGACATTTCTTTTTATGTCCGTGCAACCTTGACGTGAACCTATAATGTATTTCTTTTTTTTTTTTTTCAACGTTTATTTATTTTTGGGACAGAGAGAGACAGAGCATGAACGGGGGAGAGGCAGAGAGAGAGGGAGACACAGAATTGGAAACAGGCTCCAGGCTCTGAGCCATCAGCCCAGAGCCCGACGTGGGGCTCGAACTCACGGACCGCGAGATCGTGACCTGGCTGAAGTCGGACGCTTAACCGACTGCGCCACCCAGGCGCCCCAGACGTGAACCTATAATGAAACGCACCTGGTGTGAACCTGAATCTGGAAAGATGTGGACCCACCTTCCAGGAAAAAACAAGCCTCGTGGACATCTCTCTTACATGTATACATTTATTTATGAATGAGTCACCCACAGCTCCCCTCTACTCTCCTGTAAGGAGACATTTATGCTTATAGTAGGACTGCAATGCTTGTAAAAACATCAATGTTATTCACAGAGTCACAAAACGATTTTATGCACTTTTTTCTTACTGTAAAGTGAGTCTATGCGCACAGTCTGATGCTGAAGGCTCGTTCGGGAAGAATGTGGATACCTGTGTGCTGCGTTTGTAAACCTAGGTGTTGTGTGTTAGCCCTGGGACCCAGCCGTGTTGGATAACCCAGCCCTCAGCCCCCTGACAGCTGGTCTACCCCAACACTTGAGATGTGTGTGTTAGGTCCTCTGGACTCCACACGGCCATGTTCACTTCCGCACATACCTGAGCCACGGAAAAACAGAACATCAGAACTTCTGCACCGGATGTGATTAATCTCGATGAAGCCTTCCCAAGAGTATAGACAAGCATGCAAG
>NW_024419595.1:0-6582 GCF_014898765.1 Herpailurus yagouaroundi
AAATAAATAAACGTTAAAAAAAAAAAAATTAAAAAAAAAAAAAAAGTCCCAGAGCACCTGGGTGGCTCAGTCAGTTAAGCATCTGATTCTTGTTTTGGCTCAGGTCATGATCTCCTAGTTCGTGAGGCTCTGTGCTGACAGTGTGGAGCTTGCTTGGGATTCTCTATCTCTGTCTCTATCTCTGTCTCTGTCTCTGTCTCTCTCTGTCTTTGCTCCTCCCCTGCTCACGCTCGATCTCTCTCTTTCTCAAAATAAATAAATAAACTTAAAAAAATGTACCACATCAATTTTAATAGTGGTCAGAAGCATTCATATAGTACTCATTCTAACCACGAAAATAATCTGGTTTGGTATGATTAATAATATTACATTTAGCTTTTCTCCTGTACTTTATCTAATAGGTCAAAAAATTTGCGACTTACGTGGTTGCTGCTGGACTTCAGTATGGAGTGGAAGGAGGCATC
The DNA here is from genome assembly GCF_014898765.1 of Herpailurus yagouaroundi. NCBI lineage: Eukaryota > Metazoa > Chordata > Mammalia > Carnivora > Felidae > Herpailurus > Herpailurus yagouaroundi. The sequence continues at coordinate 465 of NW_024419595.1, forward strand.
TTACATTATTTTTTCAAGGTATGAGTTTTCAATGACTGAAGTTTTTTTTTTAAAGCATTTTACCATAAGGTTATACAATTTGAAGATTTTTTTTTTCTATTTTCCTTTCCTGTTACTAACAATTCGTATTTACCACTCTCTCGGCATAATAAGGGAACAAGATGGATCTCCTTTCATTCATGAGACAAACGTCGATGCCTCCCATGGGCCGGAAACCATTGTAGATTCGGGGAATCCGATGCCGTAATAAAATCCCTGCGTTGGGGCGCCTGGGTGGCGCAGTCGGTTGAGCGTCCGACTTCAACCAGGTCACGATCTCGCGGTCCGGGAGTTCGAGCCCCGCGTCAGGCTCTGGGCTGATGGCTCGGAGCCTGGAGCCTGTTTCCGATTCTGTGTCTCCCTCTCTCTCTGCCCCTCCCCCGTTCATGCTCTGTCTCTCTCTGTCCCAAAAATAAAAATAAATAAATAAAAAATAAAAATAAAATGAAAATTAAAATAAATAAATAAATAAATAAAAAATAAAATAAAATCCCTGCGTTTGTGGGGCTTGGATTCCACTGGGGAAGAGGAGGAGAGTAGTAGGCAAGGGCCAAATTAGCCAGTACACGTTGAGTACTTCAGCTGTTGAAAAACAAAATGGAAAGCAACAAAGCAGAGAAAGGCAGAAAGAGAGCCGGCGGTAGGGCTAGGAGGTTGTATCTTGGATATGATGGTCGGGGAAAGCCTTTCTCATGAGGGGACATGTGAGCAGGAAGTGAAAAGGGAGGCGGCTCCTTCGCTTTCTGGGGGAAAGGCAGCGGGAACTGTAAGCACGAAGACCGGAGGCAGCAATGTGTGGGCTGTGTTAAGGGACAGCAAAAAGCTGCGTGGGGCCGAAGTGTGGGACAATGGTAGGTGATGATGTCCATTTGTAGTCTCTCCTTATCGGTTCTCAGCTACCCCTCACCCACCTGACCACTGAATGTTGGCTTTCTCAGGTTCCTGCCCCAGACCCTCTGGTCTTCTCTGTCTACACTCTTTCCCTGGGTGGGTCTGTCCATTCCCGTGACTGGGGCCAATGACTCTCAAACGTAAGTTTCTCCAGCAGGGCTCTCTCCTTAGTCCTAGCTCTGTACATCTGGCTGCCTATTTATTCGACACCTCACTTTGGATGGTTCACAAACCCAAACTCCACCTACGGTCACCCCCAAACCTGCCGTTCCTATAGGACCTCATCTCCGAAAATGGGACCTTCTTCCACCCAGCCGCACCAACCACAACCCAACCCCTCCCTCCTTCTCATCCATCACGAAACCCCCCAGTACTGTAGAGCCAACCTCCCCAGTATCTCCCTTCTCTCCAACCGCGCTCCCCCAGTCCTCCACCCACGGGCTGGGGAGGGCAGACATCTCTTGTCTGCACAACTGTCCTGACCTCCACCTTCCCGTTTCAACTCTTAATCCCCATCATTCTTGCTAGTGGCAACAAAAGCAAATCTGATGTCAATTCTTCGGTGGTTTACTGCTTCAAATTCAACGGTCTACTGCTTAAAGTTCTTCAGTGGTTTTGCAGAGTCCAAAATATCTTACAAGATCCAGTGGTTTGCTGTGGCCCCCACGCCTACCTCTTTGACTGTTTAAAAGTCACTTAAGGGGCTCCTGGGTGGCTCAGTCGGTTAAGTGTCTGACTCTCAATTTCAGCTCAGGTCATGATCTCGGGGTCGTGAGATTGAGGCCCACATTGGGCTCTGCAATGACAGTTTGGAGCAGTACCTGACAGCTGAACAATACCCAGACTGTCTGTTTACTGAAATACCTAATGCAGGGAAAAGACAAGGACTTGGACCCTGAAGACCAGGGTTCAAATCCAGACTCCCTAACTCATCAGAAATGTAGCCTCCTGCAGAATACTTTATCAACTAAGCATTTCATCTATGAACTGATACTAATTACCCCTGGCCCTGTGGAAGGAATTTTAGACTTGAATTCACATTTTTTGGTAAGAGTGGAAGGTGTCACGCATATGAAAACGTTTCCTTTCTGTATAGACGCCACGCAGATGACTCCTGAAGAGAGCCAGGAAAGAGATTTCTTGTAAAGTATTTCAGCCCTGAGGTTACACTATTTCTCTTAATAGGACTCGATCAGCAACTAAATCCCATCAGAACTGGTTTTCAGGGGTGCCTGGGTGGCTCAGTCTGTTGAGCGTCCAGCTTCGGCTCAGGTTATGATCACACAGCTTGTGACTTCAAGACCCCATCAGGCTCCATGCTGACAGCTCAGAGCCTGGAGCCTGCTGCTTCGGATTCTGTGTCTCCCTGTCTCTCTGCCCCTTCCCTGCTCTCTCTCTCTCTCTCTCTCTCTCTCTCTCTCTCAAAAATAAATAAACATTAAAACAATTTTTTTTAATAAAAAAAAGAAAGAACTGATTTTCAAAACATCCCCTTAGGCGATGACTTCATCAGATAAGTGGGTCTTTCGGATGCCCCTGACTATGGCTGTGTGTGTGAGCCATAATAGTTATGTATAACCAGGGAAAATACGCTTTTGCTTTTCTTTTAGATGGCTTGGTTGGGTGAGGTCCCTGCGTTGCCAGTGTTTGGAGATGGAACAAATGTAATCCCAACAATCCATGTTCTTGATCTAGCAGGGTAAGTATCGTCCTAGAGATACGACTTCTCTAGAAGTAATTGACTAACGTGCTGGTGTTGGAGTGAGCCTGGAGTGAGCACTTACACACGCCACAACCCTCACATGTGTTATTGTATTTATTCTTGGCAACGACCCTATGCAGAAGGTGTGGTTATTATCTCCAGTTTGCATCTGGTGGAATAGGGTCCACCATCTAAAAGTGCTCTACTTTGGGGGCACCTGGGTGGCTCAGTCGGTTAAGCGTCCGACTTCGGCTCAGGACATGATCTCGCGGTCCGTGAGTTCGAGCCCCGCGTCGGGCTCTGTGCTGACAGCTCAGAGCCTGGAGCCCGTTTTGGATTCTGTGTCTCCCTCTCTCTCTCTGACCCTCCCCCATCATGGGAGGAGAACAGAGGGGATTAAGAACAGAGCTCTGTCTCTCTCCGTCTCAAAAATAAATAAACGTAAAAAAAAAAAAAAACATTTAAAGTGCTGCACTTTGGATGACAAGTTCCAGGTCATCTTTTAGACTGTTCTCCCACAGAACAGCATGCCTTCCAATTCGGGAAAAGATAAGACTGTGTTATGTGCATTCTGGGGACCTACTCTCTTGTTCCTCTGTCTCAGGTGAGAGTGTTGTGTCCAGCCTACCAACTTTATTAAGTTCCAGAAATCAGATCGCAAATTCTAAACCTGAAGCAGGTGTTTTTGGCAATTGTAGGCCACTTGAGCACACGTGTTTCACACTCACACTGTATCCCAGCGCTAGGCTCCAGACACGTCTGGAGAGCCTTCCTCTTTGCAGACCCTGACTTGGACACTGGGGTCAGAGAGAGGGTTCACTGTATTTATGGTTTATCACTTGTACATTTTAGGTTCCGGGGGCTTTATTCTACTGCCCTGTTGCACCCCCCCCCCCCCCCCCTCCCACCCACCCCCCGCCAGGAGTGAGCAGTTCAGCCCTCCCCTGAGACTCTGGCTTCTAGATTCCAGTGGTCATTTAGGCAATTAGTCGTAATCCCGGGCGGGTTTACAAATTTACTGGGAAACCATGAAGCTTAGATTTCAAGACCGCCACCACTACTTGGGTCTCTTCCAAGGTCCTAAATTTAAGTTTTATTATTTTTCTTAAAGACGTGTCCTCCAAATTATATCAACTCCAGACTGCGTGCAAAACCTAGATCTGTTCTAGCCAACATGTAACACTGGACATGGAAACGCTGAAACGTACCCTTCTTTCCAGCGGACACTTTACATTATTACATTATTAGGTTTTAAAGATGTGAAAGAATCCTTTACATTATGAACACAAAATACCGGAGCGCCTGGGTGGCCCAGTCAGTTGGGTGTCCGACTCTTGATTTCGGCTCAGGTTATGATCCCAGGGTCGTGAGACTGAGCCCTGAGTCAGGTTCTGCGCTAAGTGTGGAGCCTGCTTCAGATTCTGTGTCTCCCTCTCTCTCCGCCCCTCCCCTGCTTGCACTCTGTCTCTCTCAAAAACAAATAGACATTAAAAAATAATAATATGGGGGTGCCTGGGTGGCTCAGTCGGTTAAGCGTCTGACTTTGGCTCAGGTCATGATATCACGGTTCGTGAGTTCAAGCCCCTCATCAGGCTCTGTGCTGATGGCTCAGAACCTGGAGCCCGTTTCCGATTCTGTGTCTCCCTTTCTCTCTCTGACGCTCCCCCGTTCATGCTCTGTCTCTCTCTGTCTCAAAAATAAATAAACGTTAAAAAACAAAAAACAAAAAAAAAAGAAAAAATAATAAGATGGGGACAGCAACGGTACCCGCCTGGTAGACTTGTGAGAAGTCAGGGAGGGAACACCCAGAAAGCCCACGGCACAGTCTTCGCCCAGAGGCGGGCCGAGGATGTTGGCAAACGTGACTGACCCAGGGCAGGAAATCTTAGCCCCTGACCTGCCTCTTAGTGCCACGCAGTTCCCCAAAGACAGCCACGGCTTCTCTGAATCTGTGTCTGACTTTGTGAAACCCCCTCTCCGGAGCACTTGAGAGACTCCCAGGAGCCCCTGGGTGAGCAGATTTCACAAACTGAAGTCCTGCTGGTCGTCAGGTGCCCTTTGTTGCGCACCGGGAGAATCTGGAGGCAGACGGATGGCCCCTCAACTCCTGGCCTTTCTACTTTCCCAGCGGCTCTTCAGCCCCGGGAGTGTCACTGGACTTTACCCGCTTCCCCGTCCGTAGAGACTGCCATCCCTCCCTCCCACCGCCCCCAGCCGACCACATTAGCCATGGAGGGAGATGCTGGCTGGCCCATGGCGGCGGTGGACGGTGAACCCTACTTGACCACATCTCTTTTGCTTCCTCCCCTCTGGCGATGGCTTCTCCTGGTGGGCGGCAGAGTGATTCAAAACATAATAGACCACGTGCCCAAGCTTCACTACCTGGTTGCTGTGGACGAGTCCATTCACACCCTGGAAGACTTGGTCAAGGTACAGCTGTTTCATCCCATATTTGACGGCATTTCTTAAATTGTCTCACCCCCTGACGTATAGCCATGGAATCGGGTGCGCCGGCAAGACTGGGGGCTCCCCAAACGGAAGAGCCTTAAAACCAGAGTCACTATCTGCGTTTGCCGTGTGTGTGCTGGGAAATTTACCATCAAGATGGCCTCTCTCCAGTCTGCACGGAAGAAAGTAGGAGAGGCCACTGTGGGGACAAGACACACACGAATCACACACGGGGTCACTAAAATGTTTCTGGGACACTTGCCCCAAAGTACTGACATGGTCGGGTTCCTCAAACCTACTAGCAGCTTCCAGAGGCCCTAGGTCTGGGGCGGGGAGGGGTTCCCCTCTCCAAGGCAGGCCGCTTGTCAACCTGGAGCCCAGCTAGCACAGTGAGTGTGGCCTTCCTCCAACCACCCCCTGCTCATCTTTAACATTCAGCTCAGATCTCCTCCTCTGCACCCTCCCTGCCTCCTTCCCACCTCCCCCAACTGGCCAGGCACCTCTTTTCCCAGCACCCCCTCCTCCAACTGCAGACTTTCCACATAATCTTCTGTGTACGTGTTTGCCACCCCCCCCCTCCGCCGCCCACAGACTGAGAGCCCCTTGAGAGCAGGGATCCGGCCTCACTCACCTCTGTCTCCAGTCCCTGGCCGGTAGTGGTGAACGTTGAATACTTGAATACTTGTTAACAAATGAATCAGTGAATACCCTCAGTGCACTCCCCTCTGCTTTGCAAAAAAAAAAAAAAAAATATATATATATATATATATATACACACACACACACACACACACACACACATATACATATATATTCACTTATGTTTACATTCATTTGAGAAATTTTATATGAAAATCTTATAGGCAAGCCAAATAATATCCCTGTTTTTCTCTAACAGTGCATCAGTAAAAATACTGGCCCTGGGAAAATCCAGAGACTCCCCAAAGAAAATGCTTTCCTAACCAAGGACTTAACAGTAAGTACTGAAGAGAGTCTTTTCCAAAATGCATCGGTTCTCGGGGGATTTGGAGTCAGAAC
>NW_024419596.1:0-4293 GCF_014898765.1 Herpailurus yagouaroundi
TATAATATAATACATATTCTTAAGATAAAAATAAAAAAATAAACCTCTGAAAAACATTTCCTTTTATTTCATCTTTGCACCATTGTTCAGGGTCATATTGTTTAATTTCCATCTATTGTGAGTTTTCCAGATGTCTTCCTATTATTTTTTTCTAGTTTTATAAATTGTGGCTAGAAAATATACTTAGTATAATACAAGCTTTTTAAATTTGCTGATACTTGTGACATGGGAAATGTTCCATGTGCACTTTAGAAGAATGTGTATTCTGTTATCATTTGACTGAATGTTGTACATATGTTCATGAGAACCATTTCACTGAAAGTATATTTTAAGTCCAATATTTCCTTATTGGTTATCTGTCTGGATGATGTATCCATTGTAAACATTGGGGTATTAAAATCCCCTACTATTATTGTAGTCTATTACTCCTTCAGGTCTGTTAGTATTTCCTCAATATATTTAGCTTCTCTGATGTTGGGTACATATGTATTTACACTTGTTATATCCTTTTGATGAATTAATCTCATATCATTATATAATGTCCATCTTTTTCTCTTGTTACCATTTTTGGCTTAAAATCTATTTTGTCTAATATAAACACAGCTACTTCTACTTTATGTTTGTTTCCATTGTGTGAAAAATTTTTTTTCCCATCCATTCACTTTAAGTCTATGTGTGTGTTTGAAGCTAAAACCTCTCATAGGCAAAATATACTTGGGCCTTTTTTCTTTTTATCCATTCAGCCACTCTATGCCTTTTGACTGAGCATTTAATCCATCTACAATAAAGCAACTATTTAGAGGTAAGGGCTTTTTGTTGACACTTTTCTGTTTTTTTTAACAGTTGTTGAGTTCACTTGTTTCTTTCTCCTTCCTTTGCTGTCTTCCTTGGAGAACTATTAAGTTTCCATAGTGTTATACTCTTGATTCCCTTCTCTTTATCTTGCCTGTATCTAACATAAGCCATTTTATTCATGGTCACTCTGAGGCTTATTTAAATATCTTACAGATATAAAAGTCTATTTTAAACTTACAATATCTTAACTTTAATCATATACTAGAGCTTACCTTTTTCTAATGCTCTCCACACATTACATTTTTGATGCCACAATTTACATCTATTTATATTGTGTATTAAATTGTTGTAGTATTGCTATTTTTAATATTATTGTTTATTAACTTTTTACTAGATTTAAGTGATTACAATCCACAATATTAAATTATTGGAGTATTCTGAATCTGACTATATTCTTTCTTTCACCAGTTTGTTGTATTATTTACATGTATTCATATCACATGTTGAAGAGGGACTCCGGTGGCTGGTGTCTGCAAACATGAATCCCTGTGCAGGAAAAACTGGTGATATTTGTAGGGAGTCTATAGAAGTTGTGCTGGCCATTAGTTTCTTCAATGGCAAATGAGTTGAAAGGGTCTTCTGAAGAGCAGGCCACCGGGAACTGTGGTTATTCTTGCTACAAGTCTGGTACTGGTAATCTCTGTTTCCTAACCTTCTCTGGATATCTCAGCTTTGCCAATCTTTGGGAGTGAGGAAACCAAAGCAGGTTCTTGCAGTGCCTGGAAAATATGGGGAAGCTGTTAACTCATTCCATTCTTCCTTTTTACATTAGAATTCCTTCTACCTGGTGTGTTCTTTCTTGGCGATGAGCAATGCTGGCTGGGAAATAAGATGATTCAAGGAAAATGAATCTGTTCCTTCTTTTGTGTGGTCTTTCTCATGTTTTTTTTCACACACTTGGTTGCTGAATTCTCTTAAATGGGCTCTAGCGCTCTTCTAGAGTTGGTTTTGTTCATAGATAGCTAATTATTAATCTTTACAAGTGGACAAAGGCTAGGGTTTCCTAAAGGGATATCTTGCTGACATCCTGTACATAGTACAATTTTAAATGTTTATCCACAGATACAAATATATTTAGCTTATGTATACCAAATAAAACTTGACGACAAAAGTACACAAACTTAACTTTGATTCAGGAATTAGTGTTTCAGTAGTTTATCTGATTTAGAAATGAGCCAAAGTTGAATGAATATTTATTCCTTAAATTAGCATAACTAACAGTACAACGAGCAAAGATTTTGGAAACTTTTCTTAGACATAGTATAAAAGCACTCAGGTAGCCCACCAACTCGTTATCCCTCTACGTTCTATTTTATTTGTTATTATTTAGAATGTATTTATTTAAATTAGTTAATTCACATACAGTATAGTATTGCTTCAGGAGTAGAACCCAGGGACTATTCAGTTATATGTAACACCCAATGTTCATCCAAACAAGCGCCCTCCTTAATGCCTGTCACCCATTTAGCTCATCCCCCTACCTACTTCCGCTCCAGCAGCCCTAAGTTTGTTCTCTGTATTTAAGATTCTTTTTTGGTTTGACTTCTTCTCCGTTCTTATCTTATTTTTCCTTTCCTTCCCCTATTTTCATCTCTTGCATTTCTTAAATTCCACATATGAATGAAATCATATGATATTAGCCTTTCTCTGACTGACTTATTTCCCTTAGCATAATACACTCTACTTCCATTAACCTTACTTTAAATGGAAAGATTTCATTTTTTTTTCATTGCTGAGGAGTATTCCATTGTATATCTGTACAATATCTTCTTTATCCATTAATCAGGCAATGGACATTTGGGCACTGTCCATAATTTGGCCATTGTTGAAAGTGCTGCTATAAAGATTAGGATGCATGTGCCCATCGAATCAACACTTTTCTATCCTTTGGATAAATAACAATGTAGGGTAGTGCTACTTTTATTTATTTATTTTTGATAAGAAATTTATTGTCAAATTGGTTTCCATACAACACACAGTGCTCATCCCCACAGGTGTCCTCTTCAATACCCATCACCCACCCTCCACTCCCTCCCACCCCCCATCAACCCTCAGTTTGTTCTCAGTTTTTAACAGTCTTGTATGGTTTGGCTCCCTCCCTCTCTTCTTTTTTCTTTCCCTCCTTCATGGTCTTCTGTTAAATTTCTCAGGCTCCACATAAGAGTGAAAACATATGGTATCTTTCTCTGTATGACTTATTTAACTTAATATAACACTCTCCAGTTCCATCCACATTGCTACAAATGGCCAGATTGCATTCTTTCTCATTGCCAAGCAGTATTCCATTGTATATAGAAACCACATCTTCTTTATCCATTCGTCAGTTGATGGACATTTAGGCTCTTTCCATAATTGGGCTATTGTTGAAAGTGCTGCTACAAACAATGAGGTTAAAGTGCCCCTAAGCATCAGCACTCCTGTATCCCCTGCGTAAATTCCTAGAAGTGCTATTGCTGGGTCATAGGGTTGATCTATATTTAATTTTTTGAGGAACCTCCACACTGTTTTCCAGAGCGGCTGCACCAGTTTGCATTCCCACCAACAGTACAAGAGGGTTTTCGTTTCTCCACATCCTCTCCAGCATCTCTAGTCTCCTGATTTGTTCATTTTAGATACTCTAACCAGCGTGAGGTGGTATCTGACTGTGGTTTTGATTTGTATTATCCTGATGAGGAGTGATGTTGAGCATCATTTCGTGTGCCTGTTTGCCATCTGGATGTCTTCCTTAGAAAAGTATCTATTCATGTTTTCTGCCCATTTCATCACTGGATTATTTCTTTTTCGGGTGTGGAGTTTGGTGAGTTCTTTATACATTTTGGATACTAGCCCTTTGTCTGATATGTCATTTGCAAATATCTTTTCCCGTTCCGTTAGTTGCCTTTTAGTTTTGTTGATTGTTTCCTTTGCAGTGCAGAAGTTATCTTCATGAAGTCCCAATAGTTCATTTTTCCTTTTAATTCCCCTAATTTGGAGATGTGTCAAGTAAGAAATTGCTGTGGCTGAGGTCAGAGATTTTTTTTTTCTGCTTTCTCCTCTAGGATTTTGATGGTTTCGTGTCAAACATTCAGGTCCTTCATCCATTTTGAGTTTATTTTTGTGAATGGTGTAAGAAAGTGGTCTAGTTTCACCCTTCTGCATGTTGCTGTCCAGTTCTCCCAGCACCATTTATTTTTTTTTTGTTTTTTATTATTTTTTATTATATATATTTATTTATTTTATTTATTTTTATTTTGTATTTTTTATTTTTTTTCAATATATGAAATTTATTGTCAAATTGGTTTCCATACAACACCCAGTGCTCATCCCAAAAGGGGCCCTCCTCAATACCCATCCCCCACCCTCCCCTCCCTCCCACCCCCCATCAACCCTCAGTTTGTTCTCCGTTTTTAAGAGTCTCTTATGCTTTGGCTCTCTCCCACTCTAACCTCTTTTTTTTTT